>NC_091067.1:16744962-17050676 GCF_000393655.2 Nicotiana sylvestris | reverse complement strand
GCCCCCTAGGAGCAGATGATGATGATGAGCCCAGAGTTGCAGCTGGAGGGCATTCTGAGGATAAAGGATCCGAGTATGACCTACATGGGTCATACTAGTAGGGAGTTCTTCTTTCCACCTTACTTTGCTTTAAATTCTTGCATGCATCGGGGACTGGGGGGGAACTACTTTATGTGTTTAATTGTATAAAATTATTTTTTATTTATATTTTATTAGTTTTTCTTTTGGAAACCCGGGTAGGAGACATAGTCTAGTTTTTTAAAAAAAATTAAAAAATATCACAAAAAGCTCAGACTTTTTCCGACGATGGATCTTTTAGACAGTTTTCTTGAGGGTTTAATGTCCGATTAAAATACTAAAATGAATTTTTTAGGATAGTTAGGTAGTATCCCTTGATTTTTCTTTGGCGTCGGTTCTTTTCCAAGGGTGTAGCTTGAACCGAGTACTTTATTTTGTTTAGGGATAGGATAGAAAGATAACTGAGTTGCTCTGAGGTACTTGTTGACTATTTTGGTGTGGCACATTGGGATATGGCATGCGGTCTATCTTCCTGTTAGATTTGATTTGAATTGTGATGCCTAAGTAATATAAATAGCCTACCATGTGATGTCTTTTCTCAGTTGTTTGACTTGTATGTCACCTAGTGCATTATTGCTTAAAATTTCTCAACTATATGTGCTTGCTTGACTTGAGAGTTGAACAGGACCATCATGATTGAGTCATGTGCAATGTGTGTGTGAGGATTTGTCTTATTCTGTGCTATCATGTGTACTCTAGAACTTGTCTCATGTGTTAGTTAAAGCGAAATCATTAAGTTATGCTAGTCTAGGAGATGACGTAGGCGTTTCTTACTTGATCATAGATGTACTTGTCACTTAGAATAAAATTTTCCCGTTGCTAGCCCCTTTGAGCCTATAGACCTTTTCTTTGGCACCCACATTACAAGACGTATTCCTATTTTGTTCTTAATTTGAGCTTGTTGAACCTTTACTCCGAAGGCACTTAGGCACTAAAAGAAATAAGGTAAGAGATTGTGAAGTAGCTTTTGCGTGGAACTATGGAATGACCCTTAAGGTGCACTAAAGTTGTGCAAAAGACCACTAGCCGATGAACCTTAGTGTATGGAGTGTGTATAGAAAAAAGAAAGAAAAATTGTAAAAAAATAAAAAATACAAATAATGTAATAAAAATACACACCACCTAATCTTATTAATGTGTGCTAATGGGGAGGTAGAAGTGCTTAATTAAAGAAAAGGGACATGTTGTGTATGGTTTGTGGCTTATGAATTGGTTGAGAAGAAGACGTGATCAATTTTTGAGAGTAGTGTATTAACGTGATTAGGAGGGTTAGTCACTATTCCTAAATGTATCCTACCCATCCCTTAGCATACATTACAATGCATAAAGTCCTAATTAATCTTAGATTTGGCTATCTTAGATTAGTAGAGATGTACACTATGGGCAAGCTTATGATACGACCACGGGATGTACATGAATTGTTGTGAGGGTGAGCGACATTTGTTCAAATTATGTGATGTCCTTAATTTATGTTCAAAGCCATATTTGAATGTGTGGACTATTTCTATATTCACTCTCTTGTTTGTTGGTGAGGGCATATGATCTCATGACATATTGGTAATGTATTAACTTCTCTTGTTGGGTGAGTGCACGAGTTAAGGGTGCTTCGTGATAATGAGTCGGCTCTTGAGGTAGGGTGGTTATGGCTAAGTTGTTTGAATTGATTGAATTGAAATGTATATACTTGAGCATATTTAAAACAGGATGTGAATTCTGTATGTTCATGTTTGATTGTCGGTATCGACCCTAGTCAAGGGCAGAGTGTATGATTGAAGAATTAAATTGCTCCTCTCTAGTTGAGATGTACATTGTTGGGGGTATAGATGATAGTCCAATTGCTCGAGGACGAACAAGAGTCTAAGTGTGGGATGTTGATATTTAGCTTAAAGTATGTATATTTATATGCATATTGCCTCGCATTTTACTCATGTTTCATAGATTTCGGATGTGAAGGAAGCAATACTTTGTACTAATTGTGATTTTTTATGTGTAGGAATCATCCGGAGGCAATATGGAATGAAGGCATGAGATTGGAGGAAAAAATAAACAAAATGGGAAAAGGCCACAGAGTAGTGCCCACGCTAGCGTGGGGCACTCCATGTGGCGCAGAAGTCAGAACGGTAAAAAGTCCCTGCATCAAGGCTAGTGCCCCACGCTACCCTGGGTGCTGGTGATAAGAAGTTCTCCTAACTTGACCGGGACAAGGTTATTTCGGCGCAAGACCCTCCCTCAACTCGTATAAAGGCAAGCTTAAGCCTATTTTGTGAGGGGAGACGTCACTTTGAGAGAAAAATACACACGCGGAACACTCGGGAACAAGGATTCTCAGTCTTTCTTCTGTAACACCCCGGAAATTTTTTTTGAAGTACTTAAGCGCTATTAAGAAAGTTGACGGGCGCTAATTATATTACTCTGTCTGCGAACGAGGACTGTTAATACAATGGATATCAATTGGATATGATAATAAGTGTACGAGGCATATTATAGGTGATTTGGGGTCTAAGGAGAGGCTTAAGTCCGAACCAAGTTGAAAATTTTCATTATAGATGAAAGTTGCAAATGAGTATGCACAAGACCTCACTTTGAACGATCATATCTCCAATTATATAAGGATTTGTATGATGCATAGCCTATAAAATTAAAGCCCTTTGAGTCTAGCTTCCAACGCAATAAACCGTTCATCATTTGGAGGTGTATGCAGAAAGTTATGACCATTTTACTGGGCAGGAGTCTCTAGCGCGAACATTAGCGCGAAGTCGCGCATTATGCTGAGTATTCCGCCTCCCGCGCGCAAACAGGCACGCGAGCTCGCGCGCCTAGAAGGTTTTAAATATCCTAAAGACCGGAAATAAGAGAATTTGAGTCATTTCTCAAGCTTAGGGCTTCCTCTACACCCCCAACTCGACCAAGGCATCCAATTGCACACCTAAGGTGAGTTTTTAAGTGTGTTTTCATGGTGATTTCACTTCTCAATCACTAGTTACAACATGATTTTGATTGGGTTTCATAGGATTTCTTCAAAATCTCAAGAACACCCCAAAGATGTCTTTCAAGATTTGGTCTATAAGAGGTAATCCTACACCTTAGACTTACATATATGGAGTTATTATGGAATTATGAGTATGAATCAAGTATTACAACTTATGGTATGGTTATTAGAAGACATAAATTCCCAATTTAAATACATGGCCATGGTAGGGATTTTAAGGTGATTATTTGTTAGGATTTGTTAGTTGGGTGTGAATGGAAGGTCATACATATGTTGTTGGAAGTTATAAATTGGTTGGGAATGATGGTGGAATGAATTGTTGGTTAATGGTGATGATTGGATGAACCAATACTATAGTTATGAGATGTAAATATCTATGCCTACAAGATGTATGATAATATGCCTAAATGGCATAAGTTATGGAATTCGTTACTAATATTGGTCTCATTTAATATTGTATTGTAGATTGAAGTTGCTTAAGTGTATTGGATCATGGTAGTATTATTAAGGAGCGAATTTGAGGTATGCATGACTAACTTTAACTCTTGAAGAATCCCCTTGTTATGACGAAAATACGGTATGTGTACCTTGTATGAAAATGTGTAAATTCATATGGGATTAATCCTACGACTTGCATTGAGTATATTGAATTATTATGACTAGATTGGAAGCTTCGGACGAATTCGAGAGGGCAAGCGTGTTGCAGAGTAGCTTTCCGGGCTAGTTCGAGGTGAGTAATTGATGTAAATGATGTCCTGAGGGTTTGAAACCCTGGAATTTCACATCGTAACGCTATATTGAGGTGACTTGCACGCCGGATAACGAGCGTGGGGTAGAGCACCATTGGGGATTGCGACTTGGTCCGTCCCGAGAGATGTTTTTACTGTGTTTTCTACTTGAACTAAATTGAGGATCATCCTTACTTAGATTTGATTGTTGCATTTGGGCTTCTTGTCAATTATTTGAATCCTTCAGAGATTGATATCACTATTTCCGCATATTTTGCATATCATTTGATCTAAGTCCAAGGTTTTAAATACTATTTTGCAAACTCAGCCATCTTTCTAAGATTTGAAAACTTAAATGATATTTCTAAATGATATTTTGGGCTGAGAACTACTGTTTTACAAATGTCCAAGGGGCTTATGATGATTTCTGGACTGAGTATGGATCGGGTTGCGCGCCGCAGCAGTGTTACATTGATATTGAGGCCGAGAGCCTGGTTGATTACATTGATATTGAGGCCGAGAGCCTGGGTGATTATACTGATATTGATATGAGGCCGATGGCCTAGATTTGATGCCACGAGATGGCTTGATATTGCGCTTGGGCTGTAGGAGCCCCTCCGGAGTCTGTACGCACCCCCAGTGAGCGCCGTCAACGATAAATAAAATGGATGGCTCGGGCTGCATGCTGCAGTAGGTACTAGAGAGTATCATCATATGCATTGCATTGCACTCATGCATAGAGTGCACCATCATATGCATTGCATTGCACTCATGCATTTATTCCTTATCTGCATTATCTGCCATAACAATTATGTGCTCTTATTTCATTGACCGGTTGCTTCATACTGTTCTGAGCCTGAGGGCTGATACTGTTCTGAGATACTGAGCCCGAGGGGCAGATTTCTACTTATTATTTTGATACTGAGCCCGGGGGCAGATTTCTAATTATTATTTTGATACTGAGCCCGAGGGGAAAATTTCTACCTGTTATTTTAATACTGAGCCCGAGGGGCAGAATTCTACTTTCATTTTACTGCTAAATTACCTATTTTACTGGTTTAAAAGAAATTTCACATGATATTTCACTGAATTGTTATTTTATATGATTTCACTGCTTCTGTATAGAATGTTGTGTGCCCTAACGTGTTTTCTTACCTTCAGTCATTATTTATATTTATTACTCACTGAGTTGGAGTACTCACTTTACTCTCTGCACCTCGCGTGCAGTTGCAGGTATTTATTCACCCGGTAGCGAGTATTAGCTGCGTGAAGGCAGCGTTGTAGAGGTTTTTGCGCGGTGACTGCCAGCGTTCGCAGCAGCACTGTCTCTCTATGTTATTCATTATTCTTGTTCAGTGTATTTCTAGACCGTAATGTGGAAATTTCATTCTTATAGATGCTCGTGACTTGTGACACCCCGGTTAGGGCTGAGTTAGGTTGGATTTCCGTATTTTATCTATACTTTCCGCTATTGGATATTATTAAACCATGTTTATACTATAATTGTGTTAATTAATTGTCTTAAAAGGATGAATTGGGTTGAATGGCTGACCTTTTCTTCATGAGAGGCGCCATCACGACCAGGTTCGGGAATTGGGTCGTGACATCTTCGTCTTTTCTTAGTATTCTCAATTATTCAACACTGATGAATTTGTTTTGATCTTAGCATGAGTGGCTAAAACTCATAGTTCTAGGGTTGTGATTTAGCAATGACTATTGTTATTTGATATTGACTTAACCTCGATTATAATTTGCCAATATATGGTTTGTTTCTTCAATTCTGCGATTAATTGCTTAATTTTCTGGCCTACGGTTAGGTTCTATTTACTATCTATGCTATGTTTAAGAAAGCTACATCTAGATTAGCAAAAAATTGAAGAGGACATGATCTTAACTCTGTATGGTGGGCGGATTTGTAGTTAGGATAGGAATATACCTAGTCACCATGCTTAATTGAATATCGTAATCTTAATGCGTTCTTAATAGATTGATTCCATCGGAATATAGGCGTTAATCTATTTTGATAGGCGAGTAGTAATTTGGAAAAATATTACAAGAAATTATTCGATTAATTAGCAACCATGAGCGAATTGTATGAAAGGGAGAGTTAATTAAAACACAATAGGATTGGTGAATCGATCACAACCCTAGAATATTCATCTCTATTGAACACACAACGACTATTTTCTGTTTGAGTAATTAGTTATTTGTTAGAATCATTGCTTAGTATAATCATACTCTTGAACTCTGATTGACTCGACTGAATAATAATCTTGATGAAACTAGTGGGCAGTTAACAGAAGTCTCTATGAGTATGACACTCGATTTATCACTTTTTTTTCTTGTACAACCACGTATACTTGCGTGTGCATTTGGGACCAACAACTGGTTAGCATTTCAAGAAAAAAAATTACTAGCTTGGGATGGAAGGGATACAAACATCCTTTCATTCTTTACTTTTCCTTTTTTAGTAGGTTTAAATTATTATCGGCGAAAATGGAATAAATATTGGATTGAAAAATATACCAGATGTTTCAATTGCTTAATTATAAATATATAATATAAAATAGAGGAAACATAAACTAGATGTGTGATGTGTCACTCCCAATACCTCAATTAGTGGCATGGACTTTCTTTCTATTCCTTCTGGGACACTTTCGATTTCGTAGATTAATATTCGAATTTATCAGATTCTTTAAGAACGAATAATTAGTCAAAATTCCCAAGGACATAAAACACTATTGATACAGCGTAGCTTGTTTATTTTCTGTTACAATTTATTATATTATTTGAAAAACTACACAGTATGCCGCTCCCAAAATAATGGACTATATTTTTTGTACATTAATATATAATATACGTATTTTATATACATTCTTTATATATTGGCTAGCAAATGTGAAATTTTTGGCCGACCGATCAAAATGTGTAACTTGCCCTTCATTATTCTCCTCACTCTATCTGGAAACCAAAAGCTTGCACATATGAACTAATGAAATTGAGATAAACTGATAAGTGCAAGTGTCCTTACAAATAAAGAGAACTTATTCCTATTAGAAAGTCAGATAATGTAGCCGAAGAGTACAAAGTCAATGAAATAAAAAGGAAAAACACACTTGCCAGACAGATGCTTAGTTCTCCATTTCTATTTTAGCTATGGCTATAAATACATGGCTAACTATCCATACAGTAATCATGATCTCAATAAATTTAATAAATTAATTAAGAAGTGAGATCTTACATGAAGAGGAGAGTCATATTTGTTTAGTAGCCAAGGATGACTTGCCTGCTCCATTATTTTAAAAAGGCAGGGGCGGGGTTGCAGTGCTCATTGTGGGTTCGGCTGAACCCAATAACTTTTGTTCAAACCATGTGTTTGCATTAAGAAATCCAATAAATATGTACAAATTATTAATTTAGAACCCAGGAACTTAAAAGGATTATAATCTCGAACCCATAAGGTTCAAATCCTAGATCCTAGCTCCGCCTCTGTAAAAAGGTGTGTTTTGATTACACCATTTAGTAATGGGTGGCCTTTTTGCTTTGGTTTCAGGCAGTCTCCTTGGCTATCTTGACATGCTCTTCTCTTTCATGCAAGACTTTTTCATCTATTAATTTACCATGATATCGAGAGAGAAGAAAATGAAGAGGAGTCTTGGAACAACGGTAAAGTTATCTCTGTATGACCTATAGGTTGGGGGTTCGAGCAGTAGAATTAACATCTGATACTTGCATCAATGTAAGAGGCCTATATTACGTCCCTCCGGATGTGGCCCTCGGACTCCATGTGAACCTAGGATGCTTCGTGTACTGGGCTGCCTTAGTCGAAAAGAGAGAAGACAGGAGAGAAGTCTAGCATGATGAGAAGAGGCTTATTTGGTAGCCAAGGATGACTTGCCTTCATCTTATGGAAAGGTCTTTGCACCATTAATTGGTGGTGTTCCTTTCCTTATATTGGTTTTTAGGCAGGTCATCTTTAGCTAACTTGACAAGCTCTTTTCTTTCATGCAAGACCAGTTTCTCTTCTTACATTTATTAAGAGATGAATAGAACGAGGGGTTAAAAGATGAGAAGAAGAGTCTTATTTGATAGCCAAGGATGACTTGCCTAGACCATTTTCAAGGGCTTATTTAATTAGCTTAGATAAAAAAAAAAGAGACCGAGAGATATAATCCCTTTTTGCATGGGTTGCAGGCAAGTCATCTTTGGCTATGTGATATGCTCTTCACTTTCATCCTAGGCCTTCTCTTATCGTTTCCTTCTTGGCCGTGGCAGTTGGAGTTTGAGTTCAAATGAATCTTTTCGTCAAAAAATTACACTGTACAAAAAAGGAAAAACTAAAAAAAAAAAATTGTATATATATATATATACACACTATTTCCCTTGTCAAAGGTTCATATTTTAGGTGTGACATGTTTATATTTTTTGAATCTTCTTATTTAAATTTATGACTCCACTACTGCCTCATGCCACAAAGATGCATTCAACGAAGATAGAGTTGGCGTACATATATGCATGGCGTCCCATGGTTTTGATTTTTTTTTCTTCTTCTTTTTTTGCATAGTTATTCTCCTTATAAATGATATTTAGTTAAATTTTACAGAGATTATTACTAGAAACTACTATATAAGCTAGTGTATTTCAAAGTAATCGAGCATTTTGTAATATTTTTACTCTATTCTGTGGTAATACATTTCGTCATTGAATAGAAAGGATTGCCTTTTCCTGCTCAAAAATGAAAAGAATGCAGACTTTGGACTTTCGCTTGTCAATTGCTGACAAAAATGGATTTGAAATAATTCAAGCTGGAACTTCTCGTTAAAAAACATTTCAAAAAAAATCTACTGTCAGAATTTTGAAAGACGCTAATAGAAACTTAAAAGCCAAAATTTTAAAGCATGCTACCAGAATTTTAAAACAGTTGCCAGAATTTTGAAGCACACTGTCAGACCAAAAAATCTGGCAATATGCTTTACCAGAACTTTTTTAATGTGGTCAAACTTTAAATGGTGGTTCTAAAAAAGTTCGGCATAGCTAAAAAAAAAAGGGGGGCCAATTTGGGCTGATTACATTCAAGGCCCAAATTGGGACGATATGAATTATATTTTTCTTTAATATTAATACGTTTTACCTTAAAATGACAAATTCAAATAAATTAGTTTAACTGTTGGATAGTGTAACGTGAAAGAAATTTCAAATGCAGAATCTTACGAGTTTACATAATATTAATCACAAAATTTTTAAAGAATTTGATGATTTTATGACGAAATTCATGAATTTGTGACAAACTTATGACGGTCTGTTCTTCCGTCCAATGATTTTGCTACGGTTGTTGCCCTACATCGTACACACAAGTATACATGATCAATTAAGTAATAAAGAGTGAGTAGAGTATTGTTCTCACGAGGACTTGTGGTCAATTATCAACTAAATCATGCAAATTCTAATTTATCGAGTCAAGAAAAATTACAAAGTGATTTTTGTTTGATTAATTTTACTAACTAGAGTTGCAATTAAAAGAAGAACTAATTAACTAGGACACATAGCACGGAGATTTTAATTAAATAAGAAATAATATTCTAGGGCCATGGTTGGACAACAATCCTGTTGAATTCTTCAATTAACTCGACTTATCAATTTATCTGGGTTATTAACCTGCAAGAACAATAATATTCGAAGAAATTTGACAATTTTTACTCGCCTATTCAATTTATTTTAACCTCTATATTCCTATGATATTGGAGACAAAAAGAACACATTAACAATTTCTTGCATAATTGACTAAGTACGGCAGATAGGTATATTTCTATCCGTAGTCGCAAATCAATTCCCCAATGACTAAGTTCAAGATTGTGCTCTATTCAATCCTATTGCAATCAAGAATTATCTCCATCAAATTCAATTCAAGATTCATATATAGTATTTGACTCACTACACCATTTCAAACCTCTCTCTAAACTTTTTATCTCCGTACAATTGAACATTACAGCACAGAACGGTAACATATCTCCCCCTTTTTGGGAGAGTGGTGCACATGCATCGTCAAATGGGGATGCAGCCGCGTCCAGTGGAAAATTTAGCTCCCCCCAGCTAGGCTGACCACCAATGAAGAATCAAACACTCAGAAGATTGACTATGCAACTGTAATAGAAACTCCTGCTAAACTCATATATGTTAGATTGCGCGACCCAAATGTAAAAGCTAGGGTTTCAACCCATAACGGAATTCCGACAGTCATATATATTTAAAGCTAGCAACTACTATGGAGTGATGGCAAAAGAATATAAATACACAATCATTGGTAAGTTTCTGAGAACACGACCTAATATTGAACGAATTAGATCAATCTTTGCTGAAAAAGTATCGTACAAAGGAGAGGCAAAAATTGGGGTCTACAATTTTCGAACAGTGTTCATAGATGTAACTAATGATAAGATTGCAAAACAGTTTGGTTCAGAAGTTCAATTGAAAATACTTTGTCATATCGCTTGAGTATCTCCTTGCAGCGGAAGCAAAAAGATTAATTGAACCACGATTGGACGAACCCAGCCCCGTATACCTTATTCTAAACCTATTGAACTTTTAGAGCACCCGTTATGGGTGAACACTATTTCCAACGGTCAATTAATATGCTTGATATGCTTTAGTCCACTGGGTATCGTGATATGGCATGGGAAAGAATTGGTTGGAAATAAATTGAGTGCAAGTGCCCTTGCAAATGAAAAGAAATTATTCTTATTTGAGAAGTCAGATAATGTAGCTGAAGAGAACAAAGTCAAAGAAATAAAAAGGAAAAACATAAAGCAACTATATGCCAGAGAGATGCTTAGTTCTCCATTACTATTTAGCTAAGGCTATAAATACATGGCTAACTATCCATATAGTAATCATGATCTCAATAAAGAAGAGAGATCTTACATGAAGAGGAGAGTCATATTTGTTTAGTAGCCAAGGATGATTTGCGTGCTCCATTTATTTTAAAAGGGTGTTTGATTACGCCATTTAAAAATGAGTGGCCTTTTTGCTTTGGTTTCAGCCAGTCTCCTTGGCTATCTTAACATGCTCTTCTCTTTCATGCAAAACTTTCTCTTCTGCTAATTTACCGTGAGATCGAGAGAGAAGACAGAGAATAGGGAGACTTAGGAGCAACGATAAAGTTGTCTTCATGTGACCTATAACAGGTTAGAGCAATATAGGTTGTCTACATTATACCCCTGAGATGTGACCCTCGAATCTTGTGTGAACGTAATGAAGGATGTTTCATGCACCAGGCTACCCTTCATCTCATAGAAAGGTCTTAACATTATTGATGGTGTCCTTTCCTTATATTGGTTTTAGGCAGGTCATCTTTAGCTAACTTGACAAGCTCTTCTCTTTCATGCAAGACCAATTTCTCTTTTTCCATATATTGAGAGATGAATAGAACTAGGGGTTCTAAGATGATAAGAAGAATCTTATTTGATAGCCAAGAATGACTTGCCTAGACCATTTTCAAGGGCTTATCTAATTAGCTAGATCAGAAATAAGAGACAGAGAGAGAGATAAGCCCTTTTATCCTGGGTTGCAGGCAAATCATCTTTGGCTACGTGATATGCTCTTCACTCTCATCTTAGGCCTTCTCTTATCATTTCCCTCTTTGCCATGGTGTAAGATAGTTTGTTATTGGCAAGTTGGAAGTGGGACGTTTCTTACTCGTACCGTGCTTGTTAGCCTCGGAACTGATCATTATGAAATAGCGCATAACAGGCACGAGATTGACTCAACAGGTACGAGATTGAGTCAACAGGCACGGGATTGACTCAACAGGTACGAGATTGAGTCAACAGGCACGAGACTGACTCAACAGGCACGAGATTGTCTCAACAGGCACGAGATTGAGTCAACAGGTACGAGATTGACTCAACAGGCACGAGATCCTAAAGTTAATTATTTTATTTTGTAACAGAAAAAATCAAATTTATTTGAATTTTAAATTCAAAATTCGAATAAATAGTTATGTCTGTTTGTGAAACAAGACATCTTTTCTGAAAGGGTCTATTGGTTGCCTATAAATACACAAGAATTCTAACGAAGTGTAAATAGAAAATCACAAGTGATATTGCAGGCTTTGTTGTATCCTGAAGAGAATTGTTTTGTATTTTCTCTAAATTAGTATACAGGCGATAACTCTTTAAGGACAGTCGATTTTCACGCCTCAAAGCCAATTTTGTTTATTATTTTCTAACAATCTTAAAGAGTTAAACTGCTATGGAGAAATTGATGTCTGTTGTTGAGAATCCGAAGGAGTTCATCAAACTTGATCGCTTTGATGGAACGAACTTTACCTGTTGGAGAGACAAGATGATATTCTTGTTGTCCGCTCTCAATATCTACTATGTTCTTGATTCTGCGTTGCCTCTGGTGCCTGAGCCCACAGCAGAAGATTCTGACATAGTCAAGGAAGAAAGAAAGAAACGAGAACATGATGAATTGTTGTGTCGCGGCCATATTCTGAATACTTTGACAGATCGACTCTATGATCTTTACTGCAATCTGAAGTCACCAAGAGAGATTTGGACTGCTCTACAAACTGCATACCAGAATGAAAAACGAGGTATTGACAAATTCCTGGCTCTGCAGTACTTTGAATTTAAAATATTTGATACTAGGCCTATAATGGATCAGATTCATGAACTGCAAATCTTAGTATCAAAACTAAGTGATCTTGAAGTTAAAATTCCTGATGCACTTCAAATAGGTGCTATTCTTTCGAAATTGCCTTCCTCTTGGAATGACTATAGAAAGAAAATCCTACATTCTATGGATAAAATGACTGTGGAACAATTTCGTACTCACATTCAAATTGAAAGTGAGACTCGTGCTCGTGATGCTATTAGTCAGCCTTCGAGTTCTGCAGTCAATTTTATCAGTCAGAATGATTTATGAAGTGGGAACAAATATCTGAAAGTTTCCAGAAAGTCTTCTTTTAACAAGAGAAAGAACTTTAGTTGTCATCATTGTGGAAAGAAAGGCCATATGATTCGGGACTGCAGATATAGAAAGGAAGGAATAAATTTCAATGCATGCAATACCGAAAACTCTGGAAAGATTAAAAAATCTAGAAATTCTGAAAAGGCAAACGTAGTGGAAAATTCTGCCCAAGGACTGGTTGTCATGGTTTCCGCAATGCAAATTGGTATGGTCACAGAGTTGAATGTGGCTACCGCTGCTACAAATACTCAAGACTGGTGGCTAGATTCGGGTGCTACTATTCATGTCTGTTATGACAAGAAGATGTTCAAGACATATGCAGAAGTGCAGGATTCTGAACAAGTCTTGATGGGAAACCATGTTGCGGCAGATGTTGCTGGAAAAGGAAGTATTGAGATTAACTTCACATCTGGCCAGAAGTTGACGTTACTGAATGTGTATCATGTTCCTGATATGAAGAAAAACTTAATGTCCGCTGCTTTGCTGTCAAAGAAAGGCTTCAAGATAGTTATTGAGTCTGATCATGTAATAGTGTCTAAGAATGGTGTTTTTGTTGGAAAAGGCTATAACTGTAACGGCATGTTCAAATTGAGTATTAATGAAATAAATTATGTTTCTGCTTACATCGTTGAGTCTGATTCTTGTTTATGGCATGCTAGACTAGGACATTTAAATTTTGGCTCCTTGAATTATATGTCCAAAAATGGTTATATCTCATGTAAAACTCAACATATAAAATGTGAAATTTGCATACAAGCAAAGATGACAAAGAAACCATTTCGTAAAGTTGAAAGATCCACAGAACTATTAGATTTAATACATTCAGACTTGTGTGAATTAAATGGAGAATTAACTAGAGGAGGCAAAAGATATTTTATTACTTTTATAGACGACTTCTCTAGATTTACATATGTTTACCTACTTAGAACTAAGGACGAAGCTTTTCAAAAGTTTAAAGAATACAAGTCTGTTGTGGAAAATCAAAGGAGTAGGAAAATTAAAATTATTCGAAGTGATAGAGGCGGAGAATATTTTCCTAACGAATTTAATAAGTTCTGTGAAGAGCATGGCCTAATACATCAAATGAGTGCCCCTTATACTCCTCAACAAAATGGGTTAGCGGAAAGAAAAAATAGAACTTTGGTGGATATGGTTAATGCTATGTTACTTAATGCACATTTGCCACATAATTTATGGGGTGAAGCACTACTAACTGCATGTTATATTTTAAATAGAGTGCCTTCAAAGAGTATGCATATTTCGCCTTATGAGCTTTGGAATGGTAGAAAACCAAATTTAAATTATTTTAAAGTGTGGGGGTGTATATCCTATTATAGAGTACCTGACCATCAAAGAACAAAATTGGGTCCTAGAGGAATTAAAAGTATTTTTGTAGGATATGCACAACACTCCAAAGCTTATAGACTGCTAGATCTAGAATCTAATGTCATTATAGAATCTATACATGTTGAATTTATTGAAAATAGATTTATAAATGACAATGTTGATGAAATGACTGAAATAAATGGAAAACGTATCAAAGCTAATAAATTGTCGCTTTCTGAAATTATTAAAACTAAGGAAAGAAGTGATAATACGCAAATAGAACCAAGGAAAAGCTAAAGAATAAGAAAAGAAAAACATCTTGGTTCTGATTTTATTTCTTCACAATCTATAGTATTTCTTGTTGAAGGAGATAGGACAAACGTTTGTAATCAAATTCCTATTATATTAAATGTTGAATAAGACCCAAAGACGTTTCAAGAAGCAATGTCTTCTAGAGACGCTGCCTTTTGGAAAGAGGCCATTAATGATGAAATGGACTCAATTATATCCAACAATACTTGGGTTTTGGTTGATCTTCCTCTTGGATCAAAACCTATAGGTTGTAAGTGGGTCTTTAGGAGAAAGTACAATACATATGGTTCTGTCCAAACCTTCAAAGCAAGATTAGTTGCAAAAGGTTTCACTCAAAAGGAAGGCATAGACTATTTTGATACATATGCTCCTGTTGCAAGAATAACATCCATTAGAGTCCTTTTATCCTTGGCCTCTATCTATGATCTTTACGTACATCAAATGGATGTTAAAACAACCTTTTTAAATGGGAACCTTAGTGAAGAAATATATATGCAACAACCTGAAGGATTTGTTCTTCCGGGAAATGAGAAGAAAGTTTGTAAATTGATAAAGTCTCTTTATGGTCTTAAACAAGCGCCTAAACAGTGGCATGAAAGATTTGATAGTGTAATACTATCAACCGGATTCGTACATAATAATGCAGACAAGTGCATTTACTCTAAATTTACAAAAGAATATGGAGTAATAATTTGTTTATATGTCGATGACATGCTGATTTTTGGTACGAATCTACAAGGAATTACCGAGACCAAGAAGTATCTAACCTCAGTTTTTAAAATGAAGGATTTAAATGAAGTTGATACTATTTTGGGAATCAAGGTCAAAAGAGATAACAAGCAAGTGACTTTGTCACAAGCACATTATATAGATAAAATCCTTACTAAATTCAGTCATTTAGGAATAAAGGGGTATAATACTCCTTATGATTCTAGTGTTAAGCTAACTGCAAATACTGAAAGAGCAGTAGCACAGTTGGAGTATGCAAGTGCGATAGGTAGTATGATGTATGCAATGCATTGCACTAGACCCGACATTGCATTTGCTGTTTGTAAACTTTCAAGGTTTACCAGTAATCCAGGTAATGATCATTGGAAAGCAATAAGTAGAGTACTTGGATATTTAAAATATACAAAGCACTTAGGCATTTGCTATAATGGTTTTCCTAATGTATTAGAGGGATATTCTGATGCAAGTTGGATTACAAGTGTTAATGATAATAAATCCACATCAGGATGGATATTTACTCTAGGCGGTGGAGCCATTAGTTGGGCATCCAAGAAACAAACATGTATTTTCATATTCTGTGATAGTGAGACTACAATGTGTGTTGCTCACAATAAAATATACAATGGGAAATCGAGACATATAAGCTTGAGACATGCTTATATAAGAGAATTAATTACAAATGGAGCTATAGCTATAATATATGTGAGATCAAATAAGAATTTGGCTGATCCACTTACGAAGCCATTAGGTAGAGATGTAGTACAACAAACTTGTGGAGGGATGGGGCTGAGACCCTTAAATTAAATACAAGGAATAGGAACCCCACTTTGAGTTAGTATACACTCTAACAATATAAGTTCAATGGGTAATAACAAGTTACTTGTATTGTTTAAGCACTGATCTCCTCTTTAGGAGCCCTAATTCTATTGTACTACTTACTGTTATATGAGGAGTTAAGGAGTTGTTAAATGCTTGTTATAACAGGGGCATAAAGACAAACTCCAAAGTGCATACTGTTACATGAAGAGGTTGATTAATCTTAATGGAATTATTAATGTCTGGAGTAACAGGGACATAGTAACTAATTCCACCTATATGAATATTGAAGTGGTGCCGCTTCTAGCAAGATTTAAAGGGTTGATCTTGTAAATATTCATGAATTCAGGATGAGCACATGGCCGTAAACGTGCTAAAGCGAATACTGGATTTTCTAAGCTACTAGATAACGCTGTGTGTGTGGTATTTTCGGTTTTGGCACAAGGATTTGTGGTTCAAATCTTAAGATACCATTAACTTCGTCAAAACTTTAATATACTTACACTAAAGGAAAGTTCAAATCTGTAAAAGATACTTTCAATTATTCACAAGTGTTATGAAGTGAAATAACAAACTAGTGGGGGATTGTAAGATAGTTTGTTATTGGCAAGTTGGAAGTGGGACGTTTCTTACTCGTACCGTGCCTGTTAGCCTCGGAACTGATCATTATGAAATAGCGCATAACAGGCACGAGATTGACTCAACAGGTACGAGATTGAGTCAACAGGCACGGGATTGACTCAACAGGTACGAGATTGAGTCAACAGGCACGAGACTGACTCAACAGGCACGAGATTGCCTCAACAGGCACGAGATTGAGTCAACAGGCACGAGATTGACTCGACAAGCACGAGATCCTAAAGTTAATTATTTTATTTTGTAACGGAAAAAATCAAATTTATTTGAATTTTAAATTCAAAATTCGAATAAATAGTTATGTCTGTTTGTGAAACAAGACATCTTTTCTGAAAGGGTCTATTGGTTGCCTATAAATACACAAGAATTCCAACGAAGTGTAAATAGAAAATCACAAGTGTTATTGCAGGCTTTGTTGTATCCTGAAGAGAATCGTTTTGTATTTTCCCTAAATTAGTATACAGGCGATAACTCTTTAAGGACAGTCGATTTTCACGCCTCAAAGCCAATTTTGTTTATTATTTTCTAACACATGGCAGTCGGAGTTATTCTGGTGAGAGGTTCAATTGAATATGGTTTATCAAAAGATTATATAGTACTGTAAAAAGGGTAAATACAAAAACTTTTACGTATATATAAACTATTTCCCGTGACAAGGTTATGTTAGAAAAATAATATACTAGATGAAATAATTTGGCTTCGATAGTATATATAGTCATTGTCCTTAACGAATTTAAGCTTCACACTTTGTTGTTGCAACGACAATAGCAGAATTCCTTCTGGATTTTATAAAGCCTCAGAAATTCGAGTTGTAAAATTCGAGTTTCAGTTCGAATTTCTTACAAGAACAGAATATTTGTGAGTTGTAGAAAATAACTAAAAGAGAAAGAGATGGAAATTTTCAGATGCTTTCGTCTTGGAGATGATATGGGTATTTATAATACCTCTAGGAGTCTGTTGGAATTAACAGACTCATCGTTTTATAACAGTCACCTTTTAAGAATCAATAGTCACCTTTTTGAATTTAAAAAGAAAGCTGTTAAAAAATGTTTTCTAAATTTAATTTAAAAAATGTTTTTAATTAATTAATAAAATAATAGGTGACTAAAATATTAATTCCAGGCTACTTAATTGGCTCAAGTGTCCAGTGTTCAAGTGCCCAATCTTTACTATTAATAATATAGTCAAATTTCTAATTTCCCTCCAAAACATCCTTTTAAATAGTCAAACTATATAAGACAAAGAAGTGCACTTCTTCCTTTTTTTCTTTTTCCAAAGAGGGACAAAATAAATTCTTCTCAAATACTCCTATCAAATACTAACTAATCTAACATGTTCATATTTAAGGTGTGATATTTTCATATTTTTTGAATCTCATTCAAATTTATGACTCTGCTACTGCCTCTTAGCTTGATGTGCAACAATTTGCACACTTCATATGTTATATGTCATGGGCTGCTTTCCAGACACGCCCCATGACCCCTTGGCCGCGCCCCATGGCGGCCTAGCAAGCCTCACAATGCCTAGCGCCATGGTCGGCCCCGTGGTCTTGGCTGCGCCAAGTGACAAGCGCGCATGCGCCTCTGTCGCCCCACTGATGCCTCTCGCCAACGCCCAAGGGCTGGCCAATGACAACAGCGCCGCGCGCCCTGACAATGTCGCGCGCGTAGATCCTGATGCCTCGCCAACGCCCAGCTGCAGGCCTATTCCAGCAGCGCCTCACGCACAGACCCTGATGCCAAGCACCAGCGCCCAACCTCAGGCCAGCACTTCAAGTGTCGCGCGCGCCTACAGCAACGCGCGCGCAGACCCTGACCCACAAGACAAAGTTGCTGCCATCAGACTTAGTTCTACCTTGTAATAATCTAAGTCCTTTTCATTGTAATCATAGGCTAGTTTACATCATTTCCATTTCAGTGTGCTTCTACAACTTTATTAGGACTAGTCATGTAATGTTGGTTTATTTTTTTAAGCATTATTAAGGGGGACCAAACAATCAAACATTTTCAAGCAAGCATTTTCTGGTGTCTCTCCCCCTCGACACTGCATCATTGTAATCAGCATTTTCATTCATCAATAAAATCATCATCATCATTCAAAACCCAATTCTATCTCAGCTTCCACAATTGCTCATGACATTGGTTTTCCCGTACGTCACTGACAATCTAGTCTAGCGTGCGGAGGGGACCTCATTGGCGGACAGCAACCGCACTAACATCGGTTGCTTAGCCTTACGTTGCCCTTCCAAAGATCATCAGGAAGGCGTTGCGTAACAGTTGGTATCAGAGCCTAGGCTCGACATCGGACGAGGGAAAACATTTGCCATCATCACCATTTCTGACCATGGTGAATCATGGGGAGCGTCTAGCATCCCTAGAAGAGACGGTTGACCGATTACGACCCATCGTAGAAACGGTGCCTGATCAAAGCAACAACCTAGTGCAAAGGTTGGACGACCTGGACCGCCGAATGCGGCAGGCCGAAAATGACATTGCAAACATCAGTCGTGACTCCGACGAGGACCGACAAACGGCAGCCATCGAAACTGCCAATATTCATGGCAAATTTGAGGACCTCCAACAGGAGCGTGCCGACGATTTAGCCCATCAGCAACATGAGGCAGACAGACTAACTGCCATGCAGCAAACCATAAACGACTTGACTGACAAGCTCAACGTTGTCAATGCTGCCTTACAGAGCCTACTTCGAGAAGGCGACCATCACATCAGGGGTGCAGCAAACCTCACCCCCATTCCACAAAAGCTTAAGATACCGGAGCCAAAGCCATACGACGGATCCCGGGATGCTAAAGAAGTGGAAAACTTCATCTTCGACATCGAACAATACTTCGATGCCGTGGGCCATTTGGAGGAATCCAAAAAGGTAGCGACTGCTGCCATGTATCTTCAGGGCGATGCCAAACTTTGGTGGCGGGTCAAATACGAAGCCATCAAGGCCGGTGAAGATACTCTTCAGACATGGGACGAATTGAAGGTAGCCATACGCCTGCAGTTCTTCCCCGAAAATGTGGAATACAATGCAAGGAGAAAGCTACGGGACCTCCGCCACACCAAATCAGTGTGGGAGTACGTGCACAAATTCTCCGCACTCATGCTAAACATACGCGACATGGGGGACAAAGACAAATTCTTCGCATTCATAGAAGGTTTGAAACCTCATGCCCGTATGAAACTACAGAGACAACGGGTAGACACCCTGCCCAAGGCCATTCAAGCTGCAGAATGCCTAGGCAATTATTATTTGGGAACTCAGAACGACAGGCCCTAGCCGTCTGTCCGAGGGGGATTCAACGGGAACCATCCCAGCAATGGTAGCCCAAGCAAAAGTGGAGGAGATCGGAGTGCATCCAAAACTAAGACTCCTCCCTCCAACAGCAACAGTGTTGCATCCATCAACAACAATCAGGGGAGAAAGCCTCCCTCAGAATGCCGTCATTGCGGCGGGGCACATTGGAACAATGAATGCCCAAACATCAAGGTCAATGCTCATCAGACTGTCGAGGATGAGACAGATGCATCAGACACATCTGAAGACAACCAGGTAGGCGCCTTCAATGCAATTGTTGGCTCTATCCCTCATGCCTTAGCGGGGACCAGTGCATGTCCTCCTAAGAAAACATCAGTCCCGATCACCAGGAAAGGGAAAGAAAAGATGGACGAAGGACCTCCTAAGCAAGCGAGGACCCTAATGTTCGTCGAATTGAAAGTGAACGGCAAGCCCCTTCACGCATTGATAGACACGGGTGCCACCCATAACTACTTGTCATCAACGCAAGTAGAGCGCCTAGGTCTTGTGGTACAAAAGAGCAAAGGCCGCGTCAAGGCTATCAACTCACCACCTCAGACATTGGGTGGAACAGCTACAAATGTCCCAGTGAAACTTGGCCCATACAAAGGAAGCATCGACCTGCGCATCGCAATCATAGATGACTTCGACATCATAGTGGGTTTGGAGTTCATGAGGCAAACCAACACCATACCGGTACCATATGCCAACATGCTCCTGATGATGGGAGAAAACGGGGCCAAGCCCTGCACCATACCATGCTTTCCCATAAAGATGGCCGCTGAAAACATCTCGGCCATGCAGTTGGAGAAGGTAGTCAACAGACATGAACCTCAGGTTCAGGCTACCCTTCGCAGCAACAATCAGTCATCATGTCATCGGCCTCAAAAGACTGGTGACGCTCATCATCGTGTGAAGACTTGTCAGCCATGCCACAAGGACAAGTCGGATCACTCATCACAGACGGGACCCTCGCAGCCATTACATGTCCCTCAGAGACCAGGGGAAAGTGTTTCCCTCAGATTCATCACGGGATTGCCCCAAGTCGGTAATTTTGCATCCATCATGGTTGTCATAGATCAATTTTCAAACTATTCAATCTTCATAGCAGCCCCGCAAAATGCATCAGCAGAAGATACAGCTCGACTCTTCTTCTCGCACATTGTCAAACATTGGGGCCTGCCCAAAGACATTGTTAGTAGGCGCGACTCACGCTTCACTAGCAACTTTTGGACCCATCTCTTCAGGTGCTTTGGGTCAACATTGAGTCACAACTCAGACATCCATCCACCATCGGATGGCCAGACAGACCGGTTCGATGACATGTTGGAGGAATATCTCCGGAACTTTGCAACCGGATCACAGAAGCATTGGGTGAAGCTCCTGGATGCTGCTCAAATGTGTTTCAATTCTCAAAAGAGCCATCATACAAACAAGAGCCCTTTTGAAATTGTTACCGGACAGTAACCACTTCTCCCGCAAATGGTGAATGCCTCAACCATGCCGAAATCTCCTCGAGCTGCCAACTTCTCGAGCGAATGGGAGCACAACGTGGGGATAGTGCGGAGCTATCTCGTCAAAGCCCAAGAGCGGGCAAAAAGGTTCACCGAACAAAAGCTTTGCTTTGCTCAACATCAACCAGGGGACAAAGTAATGCTACGCATCCCAAAGCGGTACTTGTTTGCATAAAGGACCCATGACCCTCGCCTGCAACAAAAATACATCGGGCCCCTGCCCACTGAAAAACGCATTGGAAAGTCCACATACCAGGTAAAAACTCCATCCTGGTGGAAGATCCATCCAGTCTTCCATGTCAGCCGCATGAAATCATTGCGTCGCCACAACAGCAAGCTCATAGAACAGAGGGGCGCAGACCTCCCATCCAACAACCATCAGAAACATCATCATCATCATCATCATCATAAGGCTCCGAGGACGGCGCCAACTCAGGTGGGGGAGAATGTCATGGGCTGCTTTCCAGACATGCCCCATGACCCCTTGGCCGCGCCCCATGGCGGCCTAGCAAGCCTCACAATGCCTAGCGCCATGGTCGGCCCCGTGGTCTTGGCTGCGCCAAGTGACAAGCGCGCATGTGCCTCTGTCGCCCCACCGATGCCTCTCGCCAGCGCCCAAGGGCTGGCCAATGACAACAGCGCCGCGCGCGCAGATCCTGATGTCTCGCCAGCACCCAGCTGCAGGCCCATTCCAGCAGCGCCTCGCGCACAGACCCTGATGCCAAGCACCAGCGCCCAGCCTCAGGCCAGCACTTCAAGTGTCGCGCGCGCCTACAGCAACGCGCGCGCAGACCCTGACCTGCAAGACAAAGTTGCTGCCATCGGACTTAGTTCTACCTTGTAATAATCTAAGTCCTTTTCATTGTAATCATAGGCTAGTTTACATCATTTCCATTTCAGTGTGCTTCTACAGCTTTATTAGGACTAGTCATGTAATGTTGGTTTTTTTTTAAGCATTATTAAGGGGGACCAAACAATCAAACATTTTCAAGCAAGTATTTTCTGGTGTCTCTCCCCCTCGATACCGCATCACTGTAATCAGCATTTTCATTCATCAATAAAATCATCATCATCATTCAAAACCCAATTCTCTCTCAGCTTCCGCAATTGCTCATGACATTGGTTTTCCCGCACGGCACTGACAATCTAGTCTAGCGTGCGGAGGGGACCTCATTGGCGGACAACAACCGCACTGACATCGGTTGCCTAGCCTTACGTTGACCTTCCAAAGAACATCAGGAAGGCGTTGCGTAACAGTTATAATGTAGTACCAAAAAGATGCATCCACCGCAGATAGAGTTGACGTGCATATTTGCATGGCGTCCCATGATATTGATATTTATTTATTTATTTCTCTTTTGCATAAGTTATTCCCCTTATGAATATGTTTAGTTAACTTTTACATAGATTATTACTAGAAACTACTACTATAAGTTAGTGTATTTCAAAGATATCGAACATTTCGTAATATTTTTACTCTATTGTGATACTCCCTCCGTTTTAATTTAGATGAGATAGTTTCACTAGGCACAAAATTTAAAAAAAAGACTTTTAAAACTTGTGATCTTAAAAGCTGGAACTTCTCAATTCTAATTGTAATTTGGCCAAGCGGGGCGCTGGGCCCATCATGTTCAATTTCCTGACTCCTGAGGGGAATTTGCACAAATAGAACTATTTAGTACCACTGTATATATTTTGATCTTGTTAAAAAAAAAAAAATTAAAAGGCGCTAATAGAATTTTGACGCACATTGCTGGAATATTGAAGTACTTTGTCAGACTAAACATTCTGGCAATGTGCTTTAAAATTCTGGCTCGGGACTATTTTACCTTTTTTAACGGGGTCAAAATATAAATAATTTGTTCTACAAAGGTTCGGCATAATTTCCTGATTCTGTGCATCAAGTAGTCAGGCTTTTCAACAACTCAAATCATAGAATTGACCCAAATAGACATTATAAAGGGCTGCTATTTAGAAATGAGATTTTTACCTATCTATACCATATATTAAATTTTATTACCAAAAATGTTCATAATTTATTATTTACCCATGTAGTCCACACTTTTACTACAAATTATATACCAATCCAAAAATAGGTAGATTTTGCCATTAAAAAAGCCCTAAAATGAAGGCACCAAATCTGATGTGATTCTGTCAAGGATTTTATTCGAATTTTGAAACTGAAGGAGATCTCTCTTCCTGATGAAGGCACCAGTTGCGTAATTCTCTGCTTCCTCAACAGAAAGAGATCTCTGTTGATATCAGCTACAACAAAAAACGCAATCAAATTGTACAATTACTGAAGAGAGACTATATCTGTTCTTCGTCTCAAATTGTACAAAATTGCTCTTCGTCGATATCAGTACTCAAATTGTAGAAACTATATCTGTTCTTCGTCTTTTTTCCTATCAACTACACGAAATCATGTCAAAAATCCCAATAATGCTGAAATCGAATGGTAATTGGGATAACTATGGCAGATTTAGAGATTTTGAAGTTGATGCCATTGTGGTAGATGATAATGCAAACTACGGAATTCTCAGTTCTACAATTGCAGAACAATTATCGATTGATACATCGGATAAAATTATAGAAATCAAATACATTGTGAACGAGAATTGTCCTCCAATGGAGATTAGGAATGATATGGGGGTTCGTGCTTACATGGAAACCAAAAAGGAGAATAAAAACTTAGGTTCGTATCCTTTATGTATAAGCGTAAGAGATTTCAATATGGAATTGGCAATCAACAATGAAAGCACCAGTGCAGGTATGTTTGATTCGACATTGCAGAGAGTTATGGTGTTACTATGTTATCTACAATATTACTACAATTACCTACAATTAAACTACAAAGCTCACATAGTACTGAAAAGGATAAAGCAATGTTGCTTTCAAAATTATCTACATAGAAACTACATTTATGAATTTATTGTTTGCAGGTTCGTCTGGATCCCTAAACTTACTTGAATTTCCATCCTCACCAGCTATAGAGGAATATCAAAGTGAAATAATAACTGAATCTACGCAAACATATATTGAAGAAGGACAAGTTTATCAGGACAAGCAAACAGTAGCTGCTGCAATGAAGAATTATTCAGTGATGCACAAGTTCCAGTTCAGAGTAAAAAGATCTAGTCATAGAAGGTATGTAGTTATTTGTGGATAATATATCAGCAAAATCAGTGTATGATTGAAGATAGGTGGGTTTTATAAATTGTAGTTAAATTGTAGTCAGTTTGTAGTTAATTGTAGTTTTTTCATAAATTTGTGTAAATATTGTATTTCTTTTGTAGCTACTGGCTTATATGTGTTGCTGAAAGCTGTAAATGGCATTTCAAGGCAACGTCAATTAATGATTCGGCAATGTTCAAGATAAGAAGTTTCAGCCGTCAACACACATGCTGCCTAATGGACGAAACATTCATACAGCGCAAACGTACTGCAGCAGTACTTGGTAGCATGGTCGTTCCAAAGTATTGTGATCCTAAGACTGTTTACACACCAAAGGACATACAAACTGACATGTTATCCGAACATGGACTGAACCTAAGCTACATGCAAGCATGGAGAGCAAAGGAAAAAGCTTTACAGTTTTTGAGAGGGAATCCGTGTGACTCCTACAACAAATTACCCAAATATTTTTATATTCTTGAGAAGAATTATCCTGGTTCTGTTGTTAAATTGAAGAAGGCAGCAGATGATTGCTTCTTATACGCATTTGTTGCTCTTTGTACATCAATAAATGGTTGGCAACATTGTAGGCCGGTAGTAGTGGTTGATGGGACATTCTTAAAGTCAGCCTACAGGGGGATTATGCTGACAGCAAGCACCATGGATGCAGCAGGTAAATAATGGAATAATTTTGTACTTATTTTGTAGACAGTCTTTAAAATGCAGTTAAATTGTAGTTATTTTGTAGTTATATAAAAGAATGTAGTTAACATGTCTATATTTCTCAATATATATTGTAGTTGTTATTTAATCATATTTTATGTCTTAAAAATGTAGGTACTATTTTTCCCTTGGCATATGCTGTGGTTGATTCTGAAAACGACGCGTCTTGGAAGTGGTTCTTTGAGCAATTCAAGGAGGCATATGGTGAAAGACCTTCAATGTGTGTTGTTTCAGATAGGCATGAGAGTATACTGAAGGCAACATCAGTTGTCTATCCGGGATTGGCACACTACTCTTGCATGTGGCATATATGGACAAATATAAGGTCAAAATTCAAGAAGGGACATCTACAATTACATGAATTGTACTTTGCTACAGCACGGTCATACACTATGGATGAATTTAATGAAAGGATGTTGAAGATTGAAGAGGTAGACCTGCGTGTAAAGTCTTACCTATATGATATTGGCTATCATAGATGGTCAAGAGTACATGCAACGGTGAATAGAACTTTTACTATGACGTCAAACATTGCCGAGTCGTTGAATGCTGTAACAAAAGATGCAAGAGAGCTTCCAATATTTGATCTATTTGAGTATATGAGGACTCTTCTTGAACGTTGGACAAAAGAAAAGTTGTCGAAGGCAAAGGGTACTTTCACATACCTTGGTCACAAATACAACAAAGAATTGGAAGACAACAGTACATTATCTCAGAAACTAAGGGTAAGATATTTTTTTTGGTGCAGTAGAATCAAAAAAGTACTAGCTGCAGTTTTTCCAGATTGTAGTTAAACTGTAGTCAAATTGTCGGTAATAATAGTTTGTAGATGAGCTGTAATATATTTGTTGTTGATTTGTAGGTAAATTGTTGATAATCCATTTTAATGATTGATGTATTATTATTTCTGTTTGGTCTTCAATTGTAGGTGAGGGCTTCAACAGATCATATACATACTGTGTTAGATGGTGTGAAGCGGTACATTGTGTGTCTAGAAAACAAGAAATGTAGCTGTGGACAATTCCAACTTGATGAACTTCCATGTGCGCATGCTTTGGCAGCATTAAGGCATAGGAATGAAACATACGAAAACTATTGCTCTCCGTATTACACAAGGAAGAGCCTTCTGCTTACCTATGAAATGCCAGTAAATCCTCTTCCTGATGAAGGCAAATGGGATGTGCCACAACATATTTTGGATGAGGTAGTAAAGCCACCGGCGCGAGATAAAAGGCAGCCAGGGAGACCTCACAAGGAAAGATATAAAACATTTGATGAAATAAATTCAAAGAAATACAAGGTGTCATGTGGCAATTGTGGAGGTGAAGGGCATAACAAAAGAACTTGCAAGAATGTGCCGAAAAAGAAATGAATATCATGTAGTTAGAATAGTTATTCAAAATAAATGTTAGTGAGCTCAAATTATCGGATTTTCTTGTCTAATTGTTTAAGTTTTTGAAGATGAATAAGAAGTATAAACATCAATTTGTGTATCTGCACTATTTATGTTTTTATGTATTCTGTCAAGCATCTAAAGTTGTCTTTTTTTTATAGAATAGTTAAACTTTAATATTTACTGTATACAAAAAAACTGATATTAATAAAGAATGCATTCAACGTAAATTGTATCCAGATTGTAGTGAATATGTAGTTTAACTGTGTTAGAACTGTAGTCCTGTTATTCATATGTAGAGGAGTTGTAGTTAAAATGTAGTTTGACGTAGTTTAAATGTAGATAAATTGAATTTTTTTGATAAACCTTGTTGATAAAAGATGGCTAAATTATTTATATGATTCCTGTATTTATTTTATCTTTGTTGTGTAACAAATGACAGTTATATACAGATATTACTTGGCACTTGAAGGTATTTATAAAAATAACTTGAAGATTAAAGTCAAATTGTAAGACAAAGTTGTTGCTGTAAAAATGTAATCAGAGTACTCGAGTATAATGTAATCAACAAAAAGTGTTGTAGAAAACCAAAACGACATATTTCCTACATTGTTTTCCAATTCAACTACCAAATTTCACAGACCAAACTAGGAACACAATAGTCTATTTCTTCTTTCGTTGCACTCTAGTCCTCTCGTTTTTTGCCGGAGCACCCTTCCTCCTTGCTAGCCTGCCAGTAACCTCACTCTCACTGATTGACCCATCTTCTTGCTTCTTTGTTGCATAGTCCCACAGTAGAGCTCCATAGCGTCTATGGTGTTGGTCAATATCAGAAAGATCTTCCTTTGGGATTGCCAAATCTCCAAGGCTAACATACTCCGCAAATGCATCCACAAATACACCACAATCGTTGCATAAGATGAGAATTTTTCATTATATATTAAATGATTAAAATAAAAAAATTAAACATATAGAAAGGGAGATTATTTTTTTACATTGAGCCTTCCTTTTGTTGTGGAATCTCAGCAACCATCCATTGTATGTCGAGAGGGTCCGTAACTGGTTTTTTGATGTATGCCTTTGCGCTCTTGAAGTTAATGTCTTTACGTTTACCATACAAACCAGTGCATGACAAATACAGAGGGATAATGATTGAAAACTTGTCAACCAATGTCTCAACTGTTTTATGACGGTTTGCTCTCACCATGGAATCATAAACATAAAGTTGTCTGTCCTTTATGTCAAAAACTAGCAACAACCAATGGAAGTTCTCTACAAGGTTCACAGGTATGAGCACATAGTCAACAAGATCCCAGGCAACATTAGCAAGAATTCTGTACCCAAGAATATATTCTCCAACATCATCCTCGGGTTTAACAACCGAATACCTTTGTTCCGGTGGAGAACTTATGAACTTGTCATAGATTCTTTCAATCTTTGTCTTGAACAAGCAATCCGTGGTTGTGAACCTAGTATTATTGTTGGGGCCATATTTGCCTCTTTTTCGCAGATAATACATAATAACATCAATGTGCTGCCAAAATAGAATAAACATATACAATAAGGTACGGTGTAACCACACTTGTCTACAAGACAGCTACAGATTAACTACAATTTGAATTTATTAAAAACTCTAACAGATTGCTGCAAATTAGCTACACTATAACTACAGAAATATAACAGTTAGTCCAAGTACCTCACAAAATGTAATTTAATTGTAGTTTGTATGAACCATAGTGAACAAGTACTATATGTACAATTGACCCATCAGACTACAAAACAACTACACATTAACTATATTTATGCACTGTCTACATTTATTCACTATACAGAGGAACAAATGAAACATACCACCTAACTTAAGGTCCCAATAATCAGCAAGTTCAACCTACAGTTAATATTAATAGGCACAATCACAAGCTCTACAATATTACTACAAGGTAACTACAGTTGTGGTACACAGAGATTCCAAGTCAGTCAAAAGTACCAAAATTCCAGTTTGTACATACAATCATCATCACATATGATACATAAGGTCCATAAAAAGCAAAATTTCACAGCTGAGACATAAATATAGTAACATATATATGTTGTCTACAATATTACTACAATTACACATCATAGCTGAAAAATAAACTACAATTACACTACACAGCTGAAGACAAAACAGATATTGTGAATGATTATGTTCTTTATACTTACTGTGTTATTGATGACTTGTCCGGGGTGAGCAAGGTCATAAAACCAGTCCTTCTTATCAATCTTTTCACAACCAAAATCCAACCAAGGCTTGATTTGGTTATCCTTCTTGGAAAAGTAATATTTCCTCCTGTAATAACAAAAAAAGATGATCAAATACAAAAAATTGACAAAATGAATTACAATTTTAAAGTATAAAAATGGTGAACAGACAGTGTAAAATGAAGCATTCATACCTCCTAGATACTTTATCACTACGAATGTATAACCAGTTGGTGAACCTTTCTGTCAATTCAGGATCTACATTTTCACCTATGACACTTGTGAAGGGGTGTTTGAGGTAAAAAAAATTTAGGTCCAACAGATGTGTTGCCTCCAGAACTATACAAAGATGTGAAAGGTGATCGTGCATGTTTTCCCGGTTGCCTGGTTCTACCGGGATGAACAGGGGTTGATTCATCTCGTATGGGCTCGCCATACATGACCAACTGTGATAAGTTTTCTGGCAGCTCAAAGTCATCCAATGTCAAACCTTTGTTTTCAATGCCTTCAGGAACAACTTTTTTATCAATGCCTTCAAGGAACAACTTCAGTCACAGTCACACCGTGAATTGGCGACTGTGGAACTTCACCTTCTGTAGATAAGTGTAGATCTATGTAGATATGAACAGTATTATGGAGTTATAGAGAATATAGAGAATATATTACCTGCTTGTTGTGCCTCAGCCACTTCATCAATTACTGGTTCTTCCTCAATATTTCCTTGTAGATGTTCTGCTGAAACATCAGCTTGAATGAATAATTGGGAATGAGAATTGTAGATATATGTAGGAATATGTAGTTAAGGTGTAAATTATTAAAATTTTGCATAAAAACCTTATTGTAATGAAGGAATGGTTCTGTACCTGCTTTATATGCCTCAGCTGCTTCTTGGAAGTCAGGATATAAGTCAACATGTGGTTGAAAATGTTCTGGAGAAATTGTAGCTGCAACACATAGTAAAAAAATGATTAGTATAATTAAATAATGCTGTCTTGAAATTTGTAGATATGTATGTAGGAATTTTGTAGATACCTGTATTGCTTGTGCTTCCATGCAGTTGATCACCAGCATTGAACTGGAATTGCTGGTTGTTCTCTCCTTGATGTTGGTAATTATTTTTTGTTGAACTACCAGCAAACTACAATTTTGGGGAATATTTGAGACTACTTTATTCATATGTCTTAATTAGTCTTAGTACAAAATTATATGTAAATTCTTACCTTTGACTCGTCCAAATCAAACCTCTTGTTTATCACATTCATAACACCCTTCAAAGATTGATCTATGAACTCTCGAAGGCGTGAGAGTTCCTCAAAAACAGCCTTCCTATAGGCATCTAACTTTCCATCAACCTAAAAATTAAATATATAATTAGTTGGTAATCTTATTCTAACTGCTACAGTTACACTACAATTCAACAAACTATAATTGTTATAGATTTATACCACAAATTAACTACAATGTATAACATACTATAATTGTTATGTAATGAAGTCAAAATGTAGCAAATTATGTCAATATATTGTAGTTATTCATAATACCTGCACAATCCCCTTTTCCAACTTCATGAGCTTGCTACTGACAGATTCAATGTCCTCTTGACAATCTGTATATTTGGGTTCAAATGATGGAGAAGCAGCAGTTGGAACATGTGATGGTTGAGCACCATGTTCATCTTCATATTGAATCTTGTCTGGCAGATTAAGCACTCCAAGCTCTTCTCCAGATTCAATCATGTTTGTGAACTGAATGATGAAAATAACAGTTAATTCAAGTGACAAAAAAAATGTAGATTCAATGTAGTTATTATGAATGTAATTGTAGCATCATACAAAAGTGGAAAAAAATACCTTGATCCACTCAGGCTTGATCATCTTCTCTTCAATTGCAGTTAACCAAATCTGCCCCTTTGTAGCTGACCATCTTAAAATGCGAGGTATAGATTCAGAACATCTCGTAGCAAGCTCGGTGCTGACGGACGAGCAACACTCATATAGCCACACTTGCAAGGCTAATGAGCATCCCCGTATCAGATAAGAATGTACATGGGGATTAAGACGATGTCGGACAGATTCAATAACCTGCTTGAAGGATTTGATACCCCATGGGTATGACTCAAAATTACCAGACTCTATTAGAAAGAACATAAACTTGTCTATGAAAGTCACATGGTCTTTATCAGAAGGACAAACAAAAAATTCCAACATATAAAGAATGCACAACTTCACCGCATCCACATCGTTTGCCCATGCTTTATTAGTCACTACATTTTTCAAATGTCATTTCTCAACCCTTTCTTTGTTCGGAAAATATGTATTCATTAAAGGGCTAACATAGGTGGAAGTGTAACCATAGTCTGAAAACTTATTCACACAATTAAGACCAGTTATCAACCCAAATTCTCTCAAGGAAAAATTCAATTTTTCACCCTTAAATAGTACTGAAAAATATGAGTCAGTAGACTTTGTCAATTCATACTTCATCAGAAGATGAAGTGATTGGTTTTGCATACAGATTGTGGGGAGACCTAATAAGTAACCAAAACAAGTTTTTCTGAAAACCCTTAAAAGCATTCGGAGAGAGTAAAGCTTGTATCTGGCTAGGTATGCTAGGATCACACAAACTGTGGAATCTAAGCACACCATAATCAACATTTTGTTGTGCAAAGTAAGGTCCATTCTGTAGAAAATATAAAATTAATGAACATTAGTAGTTTGCATAAAAAGGAAGCAGTAATCTACATATAACTACATGACAAATACAAAATATAACTAGAAGAAGAATAGCCTACCCACACCTATAACTACAAAACAATAACAGAAGAACAATGCACGTGTAAACATTATCTACAGGATGTAACAGTTACTTCAAGTATCTCACATAAATGTAGATTAACTGTAGTTAGAATGAAGTTAAATATATGAGTTATACAGACTACAATAAAAAATAACATATCTACAATTTAACTATCAGACTACACATCAACTACAAACTAACTACATTTATACACTGTCTAAGAGTCACATTTCCAATTAAACTACAAAATTGAGACAAAGAATCTACAAAGCAGTTACTTCAAGTATCTCACATAAATGTAGATTAACTGTAGTTAGAATGAAGTTAAATATATGAGCTATACAGGCTACAATAAAAAATATCATATCTACAATTTAACCATCAGACTACACATCAACTACAAACTAACTACATTTATACACTGTCTAAGAGTCACAGTTCCAATTAAACTACAAAATTGAGACAAAGAATCTACAAAATTAGGACAACACCACATTTTACCAAAATACACTTGAACAATCAAAGAAGAACAATGCACGTGTAAACATTATCTACAGAATGTAACAGTTACTTCAAGTAACTCACAAAATGTAGATTAATTGTATTTAGAATGAAGTTAAATGTAGCAGCAATACAGGTTGCAATGAAAAATACCATCTCTACAATTTAACGATCAGACTACAAATCAACTACAAACTAACTACAGTTATACACTGTCTAATAATCACAGTTCCATTAAACCTACAAAATTGCGAAAAATAATCTACAAAATTAGGACAATACCACATTTGGCCAAAACACACTTGAACACTAAATTAACACTTGAACAACAGATTTTTACAACCAAAATCAAACTACAAAACAGTGAGGAAACATAAATAGTGTTTACCTTTATTGAAATTTTTTCCTTAACCAATTTTGGTACTTTTTTTGAGGGTTTCTTCTTCTTTGGTTTCGATGAAGAAGGAGAGACCTTGTGTTTTTTCACAGATGGAACTTTGGGAGAATCATCTACAAAATCGTCATCTACACTCAACTCTTTCCCCTTGCGTTTTAGTTGATTCTCGACTAGTTTATCAACTCCACCAACATCAACATCGTGCAAATGCTTGCTTCTCATTTCCGCACGAATTTGTCTAGGAGATGAAATATCAGTAGTTTGTTCACTTGCATGCGTCGATTGTGGGTTTTTTGGTGGTGATTTTGGTGTTAAAACACCCAAATCAAAGGTTGGAATATCAGTTAATATAGCTTTTGATGATTTTTTTTGGGGAGTGTTGGTTTTTTTCATTATTTAGGAGTTGAAGACAAAGATGGAAGTGAATTCAAATCGTGGGGGATACTATCAACTGAAGGTAATTAAATGGAGAAGAAAGTGATGGTAATTGTGGGTGAGAAGAGATTGTACGAGAATGGAGGAAAAACTGAAGGTAAATCGTGGGGGTGGGGGGAATTAACTGAAGGTAAATCGTAGGGGGTGTGGGGGTGGGAAGAGAGAGAGGCGGGTAAACCAAATAATGTGAAAATACAGTCCTAAAATCACGCCTAAAATAAATGAAGGAATAATTATACCCTTAATTTGAATTATGGTATAGAAATGGTAATTTAGTATGCTTAAATGTAATAAACACAAACCTTAAACATTGAGGGTAATAAGGTTTGATATATGGTATAGATAGGTAAAAATCCCTTTAGAAATTAGCTAGTGTATCATAAATTTTAATTTTTAAGTTCAATTTTTCAGGACAAAATGTCCTGAATTATCCTGAAATTAAGATTTTTTAGTTTAAAATTTCAGGACAAATAAGTAGCATCCCTAAAAATGGCTATATGTGCACTTGCCCCATTCAAATCTGGGGGATTTGCATTTATACTCGCTTTTTGGGTCACGTTTTAACTTGTGCCCGATTTGCAACAAAAAAAAAATTACAAGCGAACCTACTTTTTCGCGTAACTTCAGTATACGGGGCTGAAGTAGTAAAGGCAATCACACAAAACTTCAGCATTCTAGTAGATGGGTCTGAAGTAGCAAAGGCAATACGCTGAAGTTTTTTTGTCTTGGATAAGATGCTGAAATTATTTAGTTCATTTGTAAAAATTTCAGCACCAAAATAGTTGAAGTTTTTTTTGTCCTGGATTCATTAGTTTTGTCATAAAGCTTTTTCAAAAACTTCAGCAGAAGATGATGAAGTTATTTAGTTCATTTCGTAAAAACTTCAGCACTAAATAAGCTGAATTTTTTTTTGTCCTGGATAAGCTTTTTCAAAAACTTCAACAGAAGATGCTGAAGTTATTTAGTTCATTTGTAAAAACTTCAGCATTATATAAGCTGAAGTCTTTTTGTCCTGGATTCATTAGTTTTGTCATAAATTAAGCTTTTTCAAAAACTTCAGCAGAAAATGCTGAAGTTATTTGGTTCATTTGTAAAAACTTCTGCACTATATAAGCTGAAGTTTTTTGAAAAAACTTTCTAATATACTAGATAAATAATCACTTTATTCTTTCATAGTGTATTACTACTATAAAATAATCAGATTGCTAACAATATCTAAATTATAAATTTTGGAAACAATAAACGTGAAAAGAACAGAATTACATGAAAATATTCACAAATTATTCTCTACTAACTTGCGTAATTATTTATAATTTGTTTTTAAATAGTCTGATAAACATATTTATGACAATCATCCCATGAACTGAAGTTTCATAGCAGCACCAACAGCAATAGAAGAAGAAGAAGAAGAAGAAGAAGAAGAAGAAGAAGAAGAAGAAGAAGAAGAAAAAGAAGAAGAAGAAGAAGAAGAAGAGGGATGAGGAGAAACATGGCTGAAGTTATTTTAAAAAGTAGATGTAAGTTAAAACTTTTTAAAAAAATAGGTATAGGTTAAATGGGGGCGACCAAATAAAACGCCCCGCGTAATTTTTCACCTTTAACCTAAAAGACGGGCCGATTTGGACTGGTTTACATTCGAGGCCAAAGTGGGACGATATGAATTGTTTTTTCTTCAATATTAATGCTTTTTACTTTAAAAATGACAAATTAGAATAAATTAGTTCAACTGTTTGATAGAGTAATGTGAAAGAAATTTCAAATGAAGAATCTTTAGAGTTAAAATAAGAAAGAATTATAAGAAAATACACTTAACTTCATACCATAATAAAAAATGGTATATGTTTTTAAGCTTAACCTGACCTAGCTCATATTGTATATATTTTGACATTAACAAATTCAAATTCTGTGTTCTTACAACCATTACTTCTAAAAGTTATGGAGTTATATTTGTATTCTCACAACCATTGTTGTCACTCTCTCTTCTTCTCACATCTTCTACATATGCTTTAAGGGACCGTCTGCCATTACTGCTTCTCACCCTGTGTTATCTGTTTGCAATGTAAGAAAATTGAAGAGTAGAAGTCCACCATTGAAGGCCATTTAAAGATTTGCTTTCGAAAATAAGATTTTTTAAAGTTTGTTAGTTGTTTGGATTGAATGTTGTTCCAATTGATTGAAAATATCAAAAGGAGTTCAAAATTTAAATTTTGAAGTGATTTGAAGTAGATTTGAGCAAGATTTGAGTTAAATTTCAGAAAAGACGCAAGAAAGAAGACGAAGTCAGTTTTTTGTATAATCTTGTATAATAGTGTATATGAGTGTATAAAAATATCTTATACACTATTATACACTTTTATACACATTTATACAAGCTTATATAGACGAACTTCTTCCACGATTTTCAGTTACAATTCTTATTCAAAACCAGTCCAAATCTCCATTAAATGACTTTAAATTTTATATACAACCTGCTTATACTATTTCTAACAAGTCTAAATAAAACCCACTCCAAATTTCTCAAAAAATCAAATTCGGAATTTAAACCAACATATTTAAACTTGTTAAAAATCTAACTTTCACTACCCAAATGGATTTGGTTTTTGAACTTATATTTGAGTCACAGTTACTGATTCGAAAACTAACTTAAAAGCTTGAGCAATCTTTTTTAAAAATTAAATAGTAATTTCTAGAGTCTATTGGAGTTAGTTGTTGAATCTTAGCCTATTATTTTTGGTTTAGTTGGTTGTAAATTAAAATATGAGCCATAAAATTAAAAAGTAAGGAGCCCAATTGTTCTTACGTGAAATTTTCCCTTAAAATAATATTCATCACGAAGTTTTGAAGTGTTTGACGATTTTATGACGAAATTCATCAATTTGTGACAAATGTATGATAGTCTATTCTTCCGTCACAAAATTCTTGCTACGCTCGACTAGTTGTTAAAAACAACCATGCAGATAATGTAGGAGATTACAGGCCAATCGCTTGCTGTAATACTATATACAAGATCATCTCGAAGGTGCTATGTAACAGGCTAAAAGGTGTGCTACCAACTATAATATCGAAAAATCATATTGCTTTTGTGGAAGGCAGAAGCATATTGCAAAACATTCTGATATGTCATGACCTAGTAAAGTTGTATAATAGGAAGAAATCAACAAGAAGCTGCCTGATAAAGATAGATCTTAAGAAGGCATATGATACTGTGGACTGGGGGTTTGTGGAAGAAATGTTCTATGCTTTGAACTTCCCTGTAAAGTTCATCAAATGGACAATGGAGTGCATGACAACTACTCAGTACTCAATTGCTCTGAATGGTGGGTTGTAGGGATGTATTGAGGGGAAAAGGGGCCTAAGATAGGGTGATCCTATTTCGCCACTCATCTTTGTAATATGCATGGAGTACTTCATTAGACTTATGCAATGGGTAGCTACACAGGAGGGGTTTGTATTCCACACAAAGTGTAAAGGATTAAAGCTAAACCACCTTTGCTTTGCAGATGATGTATTGATGTTCTGTAAAGGAGAGTATCAAAGTATTATGCTAATGTTGAGGGGATTACAAACCTTCTCTAATACTTCTGGGTTAAGTACTAATACTGAAAAATCAAATGTATACAGTGCAAACATGGATAGGCAGTGCTTGGAGAACATATATGAAATAACAGGATACAAAAAAGGGACTATGCCATTCAGGTACCTAGGAGTTCCTATAGTTGCAAGGAAACTGAAGGCAAGTGATTGTGAAATGTTGGTGGAGAAGCTAAGTACAAGAATATACTCATGGGGCTCAAAGAATCTGTCGTATGCAGGGAGAGTGCAATTGATCAATTCTGTATTGATCAATATTCATTCATATTGGGCAACAATTTTCATACTCCCCAAGAAGGTCCTCAAAGACATTACAGCTATTTGCAGGAATTACTTGTGGGCTGGAAATAGTATATCAAATGAGGTACCACTTGTGGCTTGGGACCTTGTGTGTAGGCCAAAAAATGAAGGAGGTTTGGGTATAAGGGAATATATAAAATGGAATGAAGCTGTGATGGCAAAATATGTGTGGAATATAGCAAACAAAGAAGACAACTTGTGGGTGAAATGGATCAACCACATCTATCTAAAGGGAGAAGATTGGTGGCAGCATAGGCCCTCAAAAGACATCTGCTGGTACTGGAGGAAAATTTGTGACATTCGTGACATATATGTAACTGGATACATAGAAAATGGCTAGCAATCGAGGACAAGGAAGTACACAATCAAGAGTGGCTATAATTGGAGAAGAGGAAGGCTAGATCAATGGCCTTGGTGCAGAGGAGTGTGGAATAAAATGAATGTTCCTAAACACAACTTCATCAGTTGGCTTGTGATGAGGAAGAAACTGCTGACAAAAGATAGAACACTGAAAATGAAAATAACTGAAGATAGTGACTGCATGCTATGCGTAGGAAATACAGAATCCATTGAACATTTGTTCTTTGAATACACATACTCAAGATTGTGCTTGGCTGAAGTGTTAAAATAGCTTGGGATGAATATACAGAACATGGAAGTAACAGGGATATGGAGAAGGATGACTAGAATTGCAAAAGGGAAAATTGAAAGATCAATTACGAAGGCAGTTCTGGCAGCAGTCATATATCATATATGGAAAGCCAGGAATGAAGCTATATGGAGGAAAAGAGTGCCTCGACCACAAATAGTGTTAGAACAGATTCAATATGCATGCAAATACAGATGCTTGGAGATAATACAGAAGAAGAAAAGCAAGGGAAATATGAGCTGGTTTGAAAAGTTATATAGATAGGAACAGAAACATTTTGTATAGGGAAATGATAGATTGAAATATAGTGAAGGTATGAAATATTAGAAGGATAGGAGAAGTGAAATTGTATATGTGTGTTTTTGGGATGATTAAATAAAGATTTTATTTTCTACCCAAAAAAAAAAAAAAGAAATTATGGCAAATTCTCCCTCACAAGTCACAAATATCGCTCCTTTTTGGTAGTGATAAAAATAAGCTATTTACTAGAGTATATTATTTCCCACAACACCATATATGTATATAATAAATACATATCTATAAGGTTGTAGATCCTCACGTCTAAATAAGGTTACAATTTCATTCAAATAGGTTAATTTTATATTTCTCGTATAGAATGAACCATAAAATTTTAGAAAGTGAAAGTGTTAATTTATGTAAAAATAGAAGCATATCTTATCCCAATTACAAGTAATTTAGAGAGTGGTTGGATAAGCTTATAAGCACTATAAATATCTTTTAGCTTATCTTCATATTTGATAAATATTGAAGTGCTTATAAGTCAATTGATTAGAATCCAAAATCTGTCATTCAACTTATAAGCATTTTTAATTTTAACAAAATATTTACTTTTTTATCCTTATTTTCTAAATTCTCAAAGTATCTTCTCAATAGAAAATTTCTAACTTATTCTTAATTTTGTATCTGTAGTTCCTCCTTTTCCCTAGAAAGATACTTTTAAATTCATTTCTTTCAATAAAAAATTAAGGGTTATTTTAGTTATTTTACCAAAAAAATAGCTTATCACTAGTTTTTATAAATATATTAACTATTAGTGTCAATTTCAACACTTTTATCTGAACACGAGCTTATTCAGCATCGAACCATATAAATATATTTCTCATAGGAGCAATTCATATGCTATTGCTCGGGAATATCATGATCTAAAACATCCTCAAGTTAAAATTAATATTCAATATTTATTTTTGACCATATCCTAAACATCTTTCTCTTGAATTAAGTTGACATCTTTTTGGGTTTAAAAAGCTAGCTCGGTTCTTCTTTCACAACACCTAAGAATACATAGCTTTTCTCAAAACATAGAAAAGGACATGACTTCAATTTGAGTAAAAATAGCAAGTAAGGTAGTAATATCAAATGAAATTATTCTCTCACCCTGAAGATTATTACCTCCTACATGTTTTTGTCCTACTCAGTGTGGAGCTGGTGGAGGTGCAAGGTAGATCATCCGATCGTGTGTTTACTTTTTTATATTTTGAATTTCCTGAATGTAACTTCTATCACTGATCCTACTTACGCCGAGCGTGTCCATATTATAAATAAATTAGTATAAAATTGAGTTCATGCAAGTGCATGCATCCATGTAAAAGCTTCGATAGAACAATTTTTATGCCCATTATATATATATAAACACTATGTCATGACCCGGATTTCCCATTATCGGGTGTCGTGATGGCGCCTACTATCGGAGCTAGGCAAGCCAAATATTTAAAACACCTTTCCTGCTTTCTTTCAAATAATACAATAAACGAGACAAAATTTAAGCGGAAGACTTTAAATCTAAAGCAACTGAAAACCAAAAGTGCGGAAGTTTAATACACATTACTACCCAAGGTCTGGTGTCACTAGCTGATGGACTACTACAGGATACTACAAATAATGTCTGAAAGGAAATACATCATGTTTGTCGAATACAAGAAGAACAAACGAAAAACATGGAAAGGGGCTTCGGCCTGCGAACACCAGCTAGGCTACCTCGAGAGTCCCTGGACTGAAAAAAGCTCCCAGAAGTCCTACTGCTGTGGTCCGTAAGCTGCTCCCTGATCTGTGCACAAAAATGCACCGAGTGTAGCATCGGCACAACCGACCCCATGTGCTGGTAAGTGCCTGGCCTAACCCCGGCGAAGTAGTGACGAGGCTAGACAGGACCTACCACAATTAACCTGTACAGATATATATACAAGTGCAAGAAAACAATAACAAGATAATACAAAGTAAAGCTAGGAGGGCACATGCTATCGGGGAGTAACAGATAAAACTGAAATATCAGAAATAAACAGAAGAAACTCTGGTTCCCATGATATATATATATATATATATATATATATATATATATATATATATATATATATATATATATAGTGGACGGTGTGCCACACGATCCCATAATATCATATATAAGTGGACGACGTGCCACACGATCCCATAATATAATTCGAAACATCTGATTTTGTAAGGAAAGTCCCATTAGGGGAAATCAACAACATATCACTCCAACCCGGCAAGGGTATAACTAACAGCCCAAAATATCCCGACAAGGGAGAGTATGTGTATCGATCTACACATCCCGACAAGGGAGTAATCACAACACATTCTTTTTTTTTCTTTTTGTCCCTTCTTCCTCAATTAACACATTCATGTTCGAGCTAACGCTCCAAAAGTATACCAATCACAATTTTACCCCAACCGTTCACATTATATGAAGCTCATCAAATAAACAAGGAGATTGTGTCACGTTATTCGAATTAAAAGCAATTAAGACTCACGGTCATACTAGACTCCGGTACATAGATAACCGTCACCATGCCTATACACTGTACTCCACATTAGCAAGTAGCAGATAACATCCTAATCCTGTTCCCTCAAGCCAAAGTTAGAACAAACACTTACCTCGAACTTCCACGGCCAACTCAAGCCTCAAACACCGCTTTTGCCACGAGTATCAGACTCCAAATGGCCCAAATCTAGTCAATTCAATTTTATAATATAAATAACACTTCGAGTAACTGATTCTACAATTAAATTCTAATCTAATATGCAAAATTATGTAAAATGACCAAAATGCCCCTCAGGCCCACATCTCAGAATCGGGTAAAATTTATATTTTCCGAATTCTCATACCCTCACGAGTCTAACCATACCAAAATTACTCAAATTCGACCACAACTCGGCCTTCAAATTCTCAATTCAAGTCTATGGAATTTTCAACCATTTTTTTTAACCCAAAACACTAATTTGTTGATAAAAACAATAATAGATTCATGTAATTTAACCAAATTCGAGTTAAAATCATTTACTCCAATCTATATGGTGATTCTCAATTCAATTCCTCACTATTCATCTTCTTCTTTCCCCAAAAATAGCATTTCAAGACCCACCCTTAGGGTTCATACAATATCCCATTACAACTTTAAATAAAACTCATAAACATGCTATCCATACTCCAATATTACATATATATGAAGCTCAAGTGAAGGAATTATCTTTTGGTGGAGGAATCTCATTTTTTCTCTTTTTGGTGTTCTTGAAGATTCAACCCATTTTCTATGGATTTGATCCATAATAATGTTAGTATTCTCACCTAGTGATGTTATATAATCATCTTTATGCCAAAGTAACTTACCTTGAAGTGTATCCATGCTGGAAGAGCTCCTCCTTCTCTCTAAAATTCATTCCAAGTTGAAGAACTAACTCATTCTCTCTCTAAACCCACGTTTTCAGCTCTTTAAAATTCAACTCTAGTTCTGCGTAGCCTCCTTGCGTAGCCTACACATGAAACCTACGCAGGAGGCTTTCAATTTGGCCAAATTCTGATTTTTTGCTACGCATGTTGCGTAGCCATACGCAGGTTGCGTAGCCTGCTCTGCTAACTTTTGGTAAAACGGTTATAACTTTCTGTATACAACTCCAAATGACAATCGGTTTGATGTTCTGAAAACTAGACTCATAGAGCTTTAATTTGATAGGTTGTTCCTCACACAAATCCTTATATATATGTAGATATGCTCGTACAAAGTGAGGTCTTGTGCGTACTCATTTGCAACTTTAGTCTATTATGAAATTTTCCTACTTGGCTTAGACTTAGGACTTTCCTTATACCCCATATCTCTTCTAATATGCCTCGTACACCTATTATCATATCTAATTGGTATCCATCATATTAATAGTCCTCTAATGAGAAGTAGAGTCCACCCCCAAACACTTAGCATAACTTATCGCTTTTCTCACACATCTCTACTCCCAAATTTTGACTAACTCCCAAGTTTTCCAAAATTTTTGCCAGAGTTTCCTTTGTAACTAGGCCTATCCACCTGTCAGAGAATCCCAAGAACCAATCCTAACAACACATACACAATCCAATCAACGTAACACCATACGAAAAATAATTCTGATAGTGACCTCATAAGCAATATGTTGCTAGAAAAGAAACGCCATATACATCAACTATTTAAGTGATACTCAACTCATAGCAGGTAAGTTCTTGACATTTTCATGAAACATAGAAATAAATATTTAAATTAAATATGACATTATTGGGTCATCACATCTCCACCTCTAAAACAATCGTTCGTCCTCGAACGGACAAAAGAAGGAAGTACCTCAGTCGGGAAATAAATGAGGATAACGACTCCGCATATCGGACTCGGACTCCCAGGTCGATGCCTCAGGAGGCTGACCTCTCCACTGAACACGCACCGAAAGGAAAACTCTTCGACCTCAACTGTCGAACCTGCCGGTCTAGAATAGCCACTGGTTCCTCTTCATATGACAGATCTTTGTCCAATTGGATAGTGCTGAAATCTAACATGTGTGATGGATCTCCGCGATATTTCCGGAGCATAGATACATGAAACACGGGATGCACAGCTGACAAGCTAGGTGGAAAGGCAAGTCTATAAGCCACCTCTCCCACACGATCAAGAATCTCAAATGGACTGATGAACCTAGGGCTGATCTTGCCCTTCTTCCCAAATCTCATCACGCCCTTCATAGGCGATACACGGAGCAATACCCGCTCACCAACCATGAAAGCAACATCTCTGACCTTGCGGTTTGCATAACTCTTTTGTCTGGACTGAGCTGTACGAAGTCTATCCTGAATAATCCTGACCTTGTCCAAGGCCTCCTGAACCATATCCGTACCCAATAATCGAGCCTCTCCCGGCTCAAACCATCCAACTGGAGACTGACATCGCCTACCATACAACGCCTTATACGGAGCCATCTTAATGCTGGACTGGTAGCTGTTGTTGTAGGCGAACTTTGCTAAAGGAAAAAACTGGTCCCACGAGCCTCCAAAATCAATGACACAGGCTCGGAGCATGTCCTCAAGGATCTGAATAGTCCTCTCGGACTGACCGTCCGTCTGGGGATGAAATGTTGTACTCAACTCAACCTGGGTGCCCAACTCTCGCTGAACCGCTCTCTAGAAATGCGAGGTAAACTGCTTACCCTGATCCAAAATGATAGATAGCGGCACCCTATGAAGGCGAACAATCTCCCTGATATAAATCTCGGCTAACCTTTCAGACGAATAGGTGGCTGCAATAGGAACAAAATGCGCTGACTTGGTCAGCCTATCAATAATGACCCAAACTGCATCAAACTTCTTCCGAGTCATCGGAAGTCCAGTAATAAAATCCATAGTAATCCTCTCCCACTTCCACTCGGGAAGCTCAATCCTCTGAAATAAACCATCGGGCCTCTGATGCTCGTACTTAACCTGCTGACAGTTCAAACAACGAGCCACATATGCAACAATGTCTTTCTTCATTCTACGCCACCAATAGTGCTGCCTCAAATCTTGATACATCTTCGTGGCGCCCGGGTGAATAGAATACCGAGAACTGTGGGCCTCCGCTAAGATCAACTCTCGAATCCCATCAATATTGGGCACACAAACTCGCCCATGCAATCTCAATACACCATCATCATCTAAGGTCACTTTCTTGGCACCTCCACGCTACACCGTGTCCCTCAAGACACACAAATGGGGATCATCGAACTGCCGATCACGGATACGCTCCAATAACGAAGAACGAGCGACCGTGCAAGATAATACTCGACTAGGCTCAGAAATGTCCAACCTCACAAACTGATTAGCCAAAGCATGCACGTCCAAAGCAAGCGGTCTCTCACCGACCGGAATATAAGCAAGACTGCCCATACTGGCTGACTTCCTACTCAAGGCATCAGCCACCACATTGGCCTTTCCCGGGTGATATAAGATAGTGATGTCATAATCTTTCAACAATTCCAACCACCTCCTCTGCCTCAAATTCAACTCCTTTTGCTTGAACAAATACTGAAGACTCTTATGATCCGTGAACACCTCACATGCCACACCATACAGATAGTGTCTCCAAATCTTCAATGCGTGAACAATGGCTGCCAACTCCAAATCATGCACTGGATAGTTCTTCTCATGATCCTTCAACTGCCTCGAAGCATAGGCAATGACCTTGCCATCCTGCATCAACACTACGCCAAGTTCAATATGAGATGCATCACAATAGACTGTATAGGGCCCTAAACCTGTGGGCAAAACCAACACCAGTGCCGTGGTCAGAGCTGCCTTGAGCCTCTGAAAGCTCGACTCACACTCGTCTGACCATCTGAACTGGCCACCTTTCTGGGTCAATCTGGTCATCGTGGCTGCGATAGATGAGAACCCCTCCACGAACCGATGGTAGTAACCTGCTAACCCCAAGAAACTCCGAATCTCCGTAGCTGAAGCTGGTCGAGGCCAGTTCTTGACTGCCTCTATCTTCTTTGGGTCTACCTGAATACCTGCTGCTGATACGACATGACCCAGGAATGTGACCGAACTCAGCCAAAACTCGTACTTTGAGAACTTAGCATACAACTGACTACCCTTCAGGGTCTGAAGAACCGCTCTGAGGTGCTGCTCATGCTCCTCCTGACTGCGGGAGTATATAAGAATATCGTCAATGAAGACTATCACGAACAAGTCCAAATAAGGTCTGAACACTCGGTTCATCAACTCCATGAACGCTGCTGGGGCATTAGTCAATCCAAATGACATGACCAAAAACTCATAGTGCCCATACCGAGTGCGAAATGCTGTCTTAGGGACATCAGACGCCCTAATCCTCAGCTGGTGATAGCCAGATCTCAAATCTATCTTTGAAAACACCCTCGCACCCTGAATCTGGTTGAATAAATCGTCGATCCTCGGCAGTGGGTACTTGTTCTTAATCGTCACCTTGTTCAATTGCCGGTAATCAATGCATATCCTCATCGAACCATCCTTTTTCTTTACAAATAGCACCGGTGCGCCCTAAAGCGAAACACTGGATCTAATGAAACCCTTCTCAAGCAAATCCTGAAACTGACCCTTTAACTCTTTCAATTCTGGCGGCGCCATATGATACGGCGAAATGGAAATGGGCTGAGTGCCCGGAGCCAGATCAATACAAAAATCAATATCCCTGTCGGGCGGCATGCCCGGCAGGTCTGAAGGGAAGACCTCGGGAAACTCCCAAACAATAGGAACAGAATCAATAGACGGGACCTTATGCTGGAGTCACGAACATAAGCCAGATAAGCTAGACACCCCTTCTCGACCATGCGTCGAGCCTTCACATAAGAAATAACGCTGCGAGAAGAATGACCAGGAGTCCCTCTCCATTCTAAACGGGGCAAATCCGGTAAGGCTAAGGTCACGGTCTTGGCATGACAATCCAAGATTGCATGATACGGGGACAACCAATCCATCCCTAATATGACGTCGAAATCCACCATATCTAAGAGCAACAAGTCAACACGGGTCTCAAGACCCCTGAATACCACAACACATGAACGATAAACCCGGTCCACCACTATAGAATTCCCCACTAGCGTAGACACATATACAGGAATACTCAAGGCCTCACTAGGCATAACCAAATAGGGTGCAAAATAGGACGACACATATGAATACGTAGATTCGGGATCAAATAGCACAGAAGCATCCCTATCACAGACCAGAATAGTACCTGTAATCATAGCATCTAATGACTCAGCCTCTGGCCTGGCTGGAAGGCATAACAACGGGGCTGGGCCCCACCTCCCTGAATCATATCCCTAGGATGATCTGCTGGAACCTGAGCCTGAGGAGATACCGGCTTTGGAATACGAGTATCGGGAGTCTGAACTCCTCCCCTAGCCTAAGATGTGGATGGAGCTACGGATAGCAAACTCGCTCTAGAAATGCCCTCCATAAAGCCTACCAGTCGGACCAAAGAATCCTGAAGCACTGGAGTGGCTATGAAACCCTCTGGGACCTGAGCTGGGCCCACCGGAGCTGCTGGAGCTAGAACCCCTTCGTCGTAGTCAACATGAGGCTCCACCTCTGGGACTGCCACTCGGGGCTGAGCTCTGCCCCAGCCTCGGCCTCTGGCACGGCCTCGGCCTCGCCCTCTGCCCCTAATAGGAGCTGTTGCTGGGGGCTCAGGCTGCTGCGCAGTAGAAGAGGAAGCACGTGTTCTCGCCATCTACGAAAGAATAGAGTGGGAAGACAATCAGTACTTGAGAAACAGAATCGCACAACAAGAATGAACAAGGTGAAGTTTTCCTAACTCAGTAGCCTCTGCGGGATAAATACAGATGTCTCCGTACCGATCCCTCAGACTCTACTGAGCTTGTCCGTGAGTTGTGAGACCTAAGTAACCTAGTGCCTTGATACAAACCTGTCATGACCCGGATTTCCCAACATCGGGTGTCGTGATGGTGCCTACTATCAGAGCTAGGCAAGCCAAATATTTAAAACACCTTTCCTGCTTTCTTTCAAACAATATAATAAACGAGACAAAATTTAAGCGGAAGACTTTAAATCTAAAGCAACTAAAAACCAAAAGTGCGGAAGTTTAATACACATCACTACCCAAGGTCTGGTGTCACTAGCTGACGGACTACTACAGGATACTACAAACAATGTCTGAAAGGAAATATATCATGTTTGTCGAATACAAGATGAACAAACGAAAAACATGGAAAGGGGCTTCGGCCTGCGACCGCCAGCTAGGCTACCTCGAGAGTCCCTGAACTGAAAATAGCTCCCAGAAGTCCTACTGCTGTGGTCCGTAAGCTGCTCCCTGATATGTGCACAAAAATACACAGAGTGTAGCATCAGCACAACCGACCCCATGTGCTGGTAAGTGCCTGGCCTAACCCCAGCGAAGTAGTGACGAGGCTAGACAAGACCTACCACAATTAACCTGTACAAATATATATACAAGTGCAAGAAAACAATAACAAGATAATACAAAGTAAAGCTAGGAGGGGACATGCTATCGGGGATAACAGATAAAACTGAAATATCGAAAATAAACAGAAGAAAATCCAGTTCCCATGATATATATATATATATAGTGGACGGCATGCCACACGATCCCATAATATATATATAAGTTGACGGCGTGCCACACGATCCCATAATATCATATATAAGTGGACGACGTGCCACACGATTCCATAATATCATATATAAGTGGACGGCGTGCCACACGATCCCATAATATCATATATAAGTGGAAGGCGTGCCACACGATCCCATAATATCATATATAAGTGGACGGCGTGCCACACGATCCCATAATATCATATATAAGTGGAAGGCGTGCCACACGATCCCATAATATCATATATAAGTGGACGGCGTGCCACACGATCCCATAATAAAATTCGAAACATCTGATTTTGTAAGGAGAGTCCCATTAGGGGAAATCAACAACATATCACTCCAACCCGGCAAGGGTACAACTAACAGCCAAAAATATCCTGACAATGGAGAGTATGTATATCGGCCTACACATCCCGACAAGGGAGTAATCACAACACATTATGTTTATCCCTTCTTCCTTAACTAACACATTCTTGTTCGAGCTAATGCTCCAAAAGTACACCAATCACAATTTTACCCCAACCGTTCACATTATATGAAGCTCATCAAATAAACAAGGAGATTGTGTCACGTTATTCGAATTAAAAGCAATTAAGACTCACGGTCATGCTAGACTCCGGTGCATAGATAACCGTCACCATGCCTATACACCGTACTCCACATTAGCAAGTAGCAAATAACATCCTAATCCTATTCCCTCAAGCCAAAGTTAGAACAAACACTTACCTCGAATGCTCCAAACTCAACTCACGCTTCTAGTATAGCTTTACCTCTTGATTCCACCACCAATCCGCTCGAATCTAGTCATAAGTTACTTAATCACATTAATAATTACTAAATGAATCACTAATATGCAAAATTATGTAAAATTACCAAAATGCCCCTTGGGCCCACATCTCAAAATCGGGTAAAATTTACATTTTCAGAATCTTCATACCCTCACGAGTCTAACCATACCAAAATTACTCAAATTTGACCACAGCTCGGCCTTCAAATTCTCAATTCAAGTCTATGGAAGTTTCTACCATTTTTTTTAACCCAAAACACTAATTTGTTGATAAAAACAATAATAGATTCATGTAATTTAACCAAATTCGAGTTAAAATCATTTACTCCAATCTATATGGTGATTCTCAATTCAATTCCTCACTATTCATCTTCTTCTTTCCCCAAAAATAGCATTTTCAAGACCCACCCTTAGGGTTCATACAATAACCCATTACAACTTCAAATAAAACGCATAAACATGCTATCCATACTCCAATATTACATATATATGAAGCTCAAGTGAAAGAATTATCTTTTGGTGGAGGAATCTCATTTTTTTCTCTTTTTGGTGTTCTTGAAGATTCAACCCATTTCCTATGGATTTGATCCATAATAATGTTAGTATTCTCACCTAGTGATGTTATATAATCATCTGTATACCAAAATAACTTACCTTGAAGTGTATCCATGCTGGAAGAGCTCCTCCTTCTCTCTAAAATTCATTTCAAGTTGAAGAACTAACTCATTCTCTCTCTAAACCCACGTTTTCAGCTCTTTAAAATTCAACTCTAGTTCTGTTTAGCCTCCTTGCGTAGGCTACGCATGAAACCTACGCAGGAGGCTTTCAATTTGGCCAAATTTGCGTAGCCATACTCAGGTTGCGTAGCCTGCTCTGCTAACTTTTTGTAAAACGGTTATAACTTTCTGTATACACCTCCAAATGACAATCGGTTTGATGTTCTGGAAACTAAACTCATAGAGCTTTAATTTGATAGGTTGTTCCTCACACAAATCCTTATATATATGTAGATATGCTCGTCCAAAGTGAGGACTTGTGCGTACTCATTTGCAACTTTAGTCTATTATAAAATTTTCCAACTTGGCTTAGACTTAGGACTTTCCTTAGACCCCATATCTCTTCTAATATGCCTCGTACACCTATTATCATATCTAATTGGTATCCATCATATTAATACTCGAATGAGAAGTAGAGTCGACCCCCAAACACTTAGCATAACTTATCGCTTTTCTCACACATCTCTACTCCCAAATTTTGACTAACTCCCAAGTTTTCCAAAATTTTTGCCAGAGTTTCCTTTGTAACTAGGCCTATCCACCTGTCAGAGAATCCCAAGAACCAATCCTAACAACACATACACAATCCAATCAACGTAACACCACACGAAAAATAATTCTGATAGTGACCTCATAAGCAATATGTTGCTAGAAAAGAAACGCCATATACATCAACTATATAAGTGATACTCAACTCATAGCAGGTAAGTTCTTGACATTTTCATGAAACATAGAAATAAATATTTAAATTAAAGATGACATTATTGGGTCATCACACACTACATCTTATTATTCTTTTTCTTTTCTTTATTAATTCTTAGGTGAAAATTCGATCAGATATTAAGAATGATTGACCTCGTTTTCAAGTGGGGCAGGACAAATAGATTTGATTCCCACGATTCTCATGTTAAAAGGGTTTGATACAGGACTTTTTTCTATAATAAAGATGCTACAATTTCTTTTGCAATAAACACCAATGCACATAGATGTGTCACTCCCAATACCTTGTGTAGTGGCATGGAGACTTTTTTTTTTTTCCATTTATTTGGGGTCACTTTTTAATTTCATAGATTTGATCAACATTTCATTTACCAGATTCTTTTAACAACAGAGTCAATATTCCAAGGAATTATCTTTCTTTTTTTCATGTCCCGGCCAGCCAATTAATTTAGATTCACGTAAGGCCCATTAAGAAAAGTAGAAGCACGGCGAGTAGAACTAGTACGTAAAAACACATTGTCATATCGCTTGAGTATCTCCTTGTAGCGGAAGCAAAAAGATTAATTGAACCACGATTGGACGAACCCAATCCTGTATCACTACTAGAAATCCGGAAAAAAAGCGACCACAAAAAGCGATCAAAGTTGGTCGTTTATGGCCCAAAGAGCGACCAAACACGCCTGATAGCTATATTGATGGTCCCTTTTATTTAGCGACCAAATTTGGTCGCTATTTAGCGACCAACTTTGGTCTCTAAGCTAAAAGGGTCAAATATTCTGATTTTGACTTTAGTGACCAACTTTGGTCGCTATATTAATATAATAATATAAATTTGGCGACCAGAGTTGGTCACTACATATGAAATGCGTTGTTTTTAATTTATCATTAATCATTAGAAAACGACCAACTTTGGTCTCTAATCCAAATATTATATTTTAAAATCTGGACAATAGAGACCAAAGTTGGTCGCTAAATTCAAGAATTTAATTTTTTTTTAAAGATAAGCGACCAACATTGGTCGCTATATTTCCAGAAATTGTTTTTTAATAGAAATCTGGGCAGGTAGCGACCAAGGTTGGTCGCTATTGCCCAGAAAATTATTTATTTTATAGTGAAAAGCGACCAAATAGAGACCAAAGTTGGTCGCTTTTCTTGGTATATTTTTGGCAGAAACTGCCTGTTTTGGCAGCTACACTACCTGCCAGCTTACCAAACATCCTAAACAGGCATTTTATGCCAGCAACAACAACAACAACAACAACAATTAAAAGCAACAATCAATAGAACTAACACATTAAGCTAACAAAACTAAGTTAACGCTTATTACAAGCTCATTCGAACTAAAAAGAACTAACACAATAGAACTAAGTTTTTTTGTCTAGTTCAAAGTATATAAAGTACTCAAGGAGTGTTCTTTCAGCATCCTCGTCCGAAAGTTGGATTGCCTCGCCCGATTCATTAGGTGGTTGACTGCGTATGAATTCCCCCACGTCAGCTGCATGTGAAGCGAACCTATATGAAAAATTATATATATTGAATTAGTATTTCAAAATTTATATAAAAGTAAATCAAAATACTTAATGAAAAGTAAAAAACTTACATGTATATAGTCGAGGCTCGACCCTCCTTTCTGAATCAGTCTCTTTCTTCTTCTTTACAATACGAGTTTCATTGAATAACTCATCTTGCTTCATTGGCATCATAAAACTGTCTGGTGGCTTTGGTGATTATCCTCGTGGTACTATTACTCGAGATGAACTTGGATATAAAAAATAACTTGGATACAGTACCTGACAGGGTGTATCTTTGATCAATTGTTGATCTTTATAGCTACAATGATAATGAGAAGGCAACGACATGTGTTTCAAAATAGTGATGGTGTAGGTAGGATTTTAACATTTCCTAAGTAGATAAAAGAGGTTATAGAGGAATTATGTACTTCATTTTCCATGAGGAAAAAAAGTTTAATTGAGAGTGACAAGGTTGTTGAAGACAGAATGTGTTCCGTTGGTCATGGCAATTCCCATAAAATGGGGATCATAAGACTCTATGATGACAAAGATTATAGGAAGTTTTGTTCAAAATTTTCTTTCAAGTCTGATCCGTACAAGCTTAATGTGATATTAGTGATATTTCTTTGGATTCAGACAATGATTTGACCGACAAAAGTATGGAAATGCTCTTAAAAAGAATTAAAGGTAAAATCTTTTCAGCATCCTTCTCTACCAAGAAAAATGTTTTACTTTTAATTCTTTTTAAGTGCATTTCCATACTTTTGTCGGTCAAATCATTGTCTGAATCCGAAGAAAAATCACCAATATCACATTAAGCTTGTACGGATCAGTCTTGGAAGAAAGTTTAGAACAAAACTTCCTATAATCTTTGTCATCATAGAGTCTTATGATCTCCGCTTTATGGGAACTGCCACGACCAACGGAAAATATTCCGTATCAACGTTGTCACTATCAATCAAACTTCTTTTCCTCATGGAAAATGAAGTACAGAATTACTCTATAAGCTCTTCTTTTATCTACTTAGGAAATACTAAATTCCTACCTACACCATCACTATTTGAAACACTTGCCATTGCCTTCTCATCATCATTGTCGCTAATGAGAAGAACAAGTAAAGGCACACTTTGCCAGGTACTGTGTCTTAGTTATTCTTGGTGAAAGTTCTATTGCATGTCTAATAACGTCATCAACCTCTTCTAATAATCCTCCGGCAATCTAAAATTCCAAAACATAAACTAAAAGTTCAATTCATATTCTAAACCTTCAATTCATATCCACAAAAGTTCAAGTCATATCCTAAAGGTTCAACTCATATCCTAAAAAGTTCAAGTCATATCGTAAAATTTCAATTTATATCGTACAAGTTCAATTCACAAGAACAAAACCTAAAAACTAAAAGTTCATCAATTCTTATCCTACGAGTTTAAACATAAACTAAAAGTTCAATTTATATCCTAAAGGTTCAATTCATATCCACAAAAGTTCAAGTCATATCCTAAAATTTCTATTCATATCCTAAAAATTCAACTCATATCCTAAAATTTCAATTTATATCCTACAAGTTCAATTCACAAGAACAAAACCTAAAAACTAAAAGTTATATTCATATCCTACGAGTTTAAACATAAACTAAAAGTTCAAGTCATATCCTAAAGGTTCAATACATATGCTAAAGGTTCAATTTATATGCTAAAGGTTCAATTTATTTCCTAAAAGTTCAACTCATATCCTAAAAGTTTCAATTCATATCCTAAAAATTCAACTCATATCCTAAAATTTCAATTCACAAGAACAAAACCTAAAAACTAAAAGTTATATTCATATCCTACGAGTTTAAACATAAACTAAAAGTTCAAGTCATATCCTAAAGGTTCAATACATATGCTAAAGGTTCAATTTATTTCCTAAAAGTTCAACTCATATCCTAAAAGTTTCAATTCATATCCTAAAAATTCAACTCATATCCTAAAAGTTTCAATTCATATCCTAAAAATTCAACTCATATCCTAAAATTTCAATTTATATCCTACAAGTTCAATTCACAAGAACAAAACCTAAAAACTAAAAGTTATATTCATATCCTACGAGTTTAAACATAAACTAAAAGTTCAAGTCATATCCTAAAGGTTCAATACATATGCTAAAGGTTCAATTTATTTCCTAAAAGTTCAACTCATATCCTAAAAGTTTTAATTCATATCCTAAAAATTCAACTCATATCCTAAAATTTCAATTTATATCCTACAAGTTCAATTTATATCCTACAAGTTCAATGCAACTCATATCCTAAAAGTTCAACCCATACCCTAAACCCTAGATTTCTATAAATCCTAGATTTCTATAAAATGTTAAATAAAGTTAAATACAATGTTAAATAAAATGTTAACATTTCTATAAACCCTAGATTTCTATAAACCCTAAATTTTTATAAAATGTTAAATAATGATAAATACAACCTAAACCCTAGGTTTCTATAAAATACAATGTTAAATAATCAATTGAAATACTAGTCATTTGAAACTAATTCATAGCTAATAAACAAAACATTATAAGCTTACACAAAAGATATAAATTGTAATTCTAACCTAGAATTTTTAGGAGGTGGAGAAGGAGAGAGACGCAGCAGCGGCAGAGGCGACGGCGATGGGGCGGTGGTCGTTGGTGGCGTGGGTGGGGCCTCTGATGTTGGGAGTTGGAGGGGGGGATTTGAGTGTGAGAGAGAAAAGAGAGATTTTGAGAAATTTTTAGAAAGAATGGGAGGGGATCCCGGTTTTGACAGTCTGAATTAAAAATAGCGACCGCAGTTGGTCGCAATTTTGGTAGGTAAATCAGTTTTGAATTTTTAGAAATAGCTACCAAAGTTGGTCGCTATTTCTAAAAAAATTATATTACTCTTAATTCAATTTAAAATTATATATATATATATATGTAGTATAAATTTAGGATTTTAATTCAATTTAAGCTATATATATATATATATATATATATATATATATATATATATATATATGTATATATATATATATATATATATAATACAATTTAAAATTATGTACATATGTAGTATAAATTTAGGATTTTAATTCTATTTAAGCTATATATATATATATATATAATACTACCTAATACACTTATATTACCTAATACACTTATACTTAGTGCATAGTATAGCGTAAGTATATATATATATATATATATATATATATATATATATAAAAGCTATATTCGATACAGTATTACCTAATACACTTATACTTAGTGCATAGTATAGCGTAAGTATATATATATATATATATATATATATATATATAAGCTATATTCGATACAGTATGACCTAATACACTTATACTCAGTGCATAGTATAGCGTAAGTATATTATATATATATATATATATATAAGCTATATTCGATATAATACTACCTAATACACTTATACTTAGTGCATAGTATAGCGTAAGTATATATATATATATATATATATATATATATATGTAAGTATATATATATATTATATATATATAAGCTATATTCGATACAGTATTACCTAATACACTTATACTTAGTGCATAGTATAGCGTAAGTATATAATATATATATATATATATATATATATATATATATATAAAAGCTATATTCGATACAGTATGACCTAACACTTATACTCAATGCATAGTATTGCATAAGTATATATATTATATATATAAGCTATATTCGATATAATACTACCTAATACACTTATAATTAGTGCATAGTATAGTGTAAGTATATATAGTATATATATATAAGCTATATTCGATACAGTATTACCTAATACATTTATACTTAGTGCATAGTATAGCGTAAGTATATATATTATATATATATATATATATAAGCTATATTCGATACAGTATTACATAATACACTTATACTTAGTGCATAGTATAGCGTAAGTATATATATATATATAAGCTATATTCGATACAGTAGTACCTAATACACTTATACTTAGTGCATAGTATAGCGTAAGTATATATATATATTATATATATATATATATATATATATATATTATATATATTTAAGCTATATTCGATACAGTATTACCTAATACACTTATACTTAGTGCATAGTATAGCGTAAGTATATATATATATATATATATATATATATATATATTATATATATATATATATAAGCTATATTCGATATAATATTACCTAATAGACTTATACTCAGTGCATAATATAGCGTAAGTATATATATATATATATATATATATATATAATAAGTTATATTCGATATAATATTAGCTAATAGACTTATACTCAGTGCATAATATAGCGTAAGTATATATATATATATATAAGCTATATATATTTACCTAACCTGTCCAGGACGTACCTGCAGTCAATTAGCATAGTACTAGCACATACAGGTACTTTCAAGACTTCTTCAGGAAGTTTTTGTAGATCCCAAGACTACTTTTAAATAAAAGAAAACACATTAATTTTGAAAAAAAAGGCTACAGCTCCAATACACACACACACACACACACATACATACATATATATATATATATATATATATATATATATATATATATATATATATATAGAGAGAGAGAGAGAGAGAGACACGCACGATTCGTAGTACTATTCAACCCTTGTATTACAAAAGTATTAACGGCTTACATTTATATTATTTAGATAGTAAATACAAAAGTGATTTTTAATTTTGACCATTGTTGACCTGAATAGAGACCAACTTTGGTCGCCATTTATTCAAGAATTTAGTTTAGCGACCAAAGTTGGTCGCTATATTTAAATCAGATTTAATTATATTTCATATAATATTTAAATTAATAATATAATTATTAAAATTGTATAACTGGGTCTCATTTAAGCGACCAAAGTTGGACGGTCTCTTCCTACCCTTTTAGTTGCGACCAACGTTGGTCACAATTTTTATATTATATATATTTATATTTTACAATTTTTTTAAAATAATAATATAGTTATTAAAATTTTGTAGGTGGGTCCAACTTTAGCGACCAACATTGGTCACTAATCTCAGTAAATGTTTGACCAAGAAAGTCTGACCAGTCCAGTCAACATTTTGACTAATATAGCGACCAAGTAGCGACCAACCTTGACCGCTATTTTGTTTCTTTTATTTATTTTATTATTTTCGCTAGTTTAGCGACCAACTTTGGTCGCTTTTTCCCATAGACCAACTTTGGTCGCTAAATTTTGGTCGTTTTTTTCCGGATTTCTAATAGTGTATACGTTATTCTAAACCTATTGAGCTGTTAGAGCACCCGTTATGGGTGCACACTATTTCCAACGGTCAATTAATATGCTTGATATGCTTTAGTCCACTGGGTATCGTGATATGGCATGGGAAAGAATTGGTTGGAAATAAATTGAGTGCAAGTGCCCTTGCAAATGAAATGAACTTATTCTTATTTGAGAAGTCAGATAATGTAGCTGAAGAGAACAAAGTCAAAGAAATAAAAAGGAAAAACATAAAGCAACTATATGCCAGAGAGATGCTTAGTTCTCCATTACTATTTAGCTAAGGCTATAAATACATGGCTAACTATTCATATAATAATCATGATCTCAATAAAGAAGAGAGATCTTACATGAAGAGGAGAGTCATATTTGTTTAGTAGCCAAGGATGACTTGCCTGTTCCATTATTTTTAAAAGGTGTTTGACCATTTAATATTGGTGGCCTTTTTTGCTTGGTTTCAGGCAGTCTCCTTGGCTATCTTGACATACTTTTCTTTTTTCATGCAAGACCTTTTCATTCTTCTATTACTACCAAAAAATGCGGATTTTTTTTGGGCATTCCATCGGAAATTGGCTCATCGGAAAGGACTTTCTGACGGGGAGTTCGTCAGAACTATTTCCGATGATATTTGGTTTGCATATTTTTAGTAGTGTGCATGTTAATCTACGAAGTGATCAAGAAGAGAAGGAGATAGAAGAGAGGTATAGCATGGTGAAAGGAGTCTTATTTGGTAGCCAAGGATGACTTGCCTGCGCCATTTTGGAAAGGTCATTAATATATACTACTAATATATATTGATGATACAGTCCTTTTCTTTCTTGGTTTCAGGCAGGTCACTATGGCTAACTTGATAAGCTCCTCCTTCATGCAATGCCTTCTTTTCTTCCACTGCCTATGGAAGATCTTATTTCATGGCCAAGAATATATGACTTCTTTTTTTTTTTGGCTAAAAGGATTTATATACTTATTACTTATGAATCATTACAAAAAGTAGTGCTATTACTAGTGTCTATATCTATCTATATCTATCTATATCTATATTACTATAAAAGTAGGAAGCCTCTAAACTAAAAGTTAAATTACTTAATTGCTCATGTCATTAACCTAGTTAACCTGAAGACCATTAACTACCGTTCCTAAGGTTTTGAACCGTTGCAACCTTTAGGCTTCTACATCGCTACTCTCGGCAAAGAATCGTTGCTCCCCTCATGACTCTTCATGTTCTCAATTAACGGCTTTAGATTACGCCTCTTGCTACTATTTCTTCCATCTATCTCCAACGAAAATCTACTTGTAAGTTCACTTCTTTTTACCTAGCATTCTTATTTGTTGCACGTGTATATCAAGTCACGTAATAAAAAAAATTGTAAAATAAATATTAGTATTATTAAAATAAAGTTTTAAGAAAAATATTCACACAAAAATCTTCTATCAAAATATTTTTCAACGCGCGAAAGTTACGCAAATGAGCAAGATTGGACATTTCAAAATTGAGAATATTCTAATTTTATGAAAAATTAGTCAAGAACTCATGTCCAATAAATCAAAAGTACTAAGCAGCATCACACATCCAAAAAATATTTTTAACTTATTAAAGTATAGGAGTGCACAATCATCTTTTGAAATGGATCAATCGAGTTAGATCACTCCTTCACGATTATAGTAAAAATATACAATTGGCTCCATAGGTCAATACTCTTATTTCTATATATTTGTCTAGTAATAAACAGAATATTCGTTAGAGGTATTCATTTAAAAAGAATCGAATGTTAATTAGTGTAGACTTTATTCAGGAATTTAAGTCTTTGAACAAAGACTCATTGTTAATGTATAATTAGGTAAAAACTACCATACATGCTACATGAATATAATGGCATGTTATTATAACAGTAGTTAAAGAAACAAATGGAATACTAAGAGATACAAAGACGTAACATAATCAAGAAAAAGATACACATAGATTGAAGAATATATTAGAACTCACATGAGAATGGTTAGTACATGTCACTTGTGTAGTCACACCTTTTTTATCAACTGTTCCGTAATATTCAACAAAACACCTTTGTCTTTCTTTTTCCTTTCTCACAAGACCTCTCACATAATTATATTTCATTATCAAAATGCTTGTGTATTGTATTCAAGTATTTCTTTCCTGACCAAAATATACTCTTCTCTCCTGCCTTGATTCTACGTGCAAAGTAATAGTTGATAAAAAAGTGAAAGATATTGGTTAGATGTATCTGTTGTGTTAATCCTTACAAAAAGATATATCCACACACAGTAAATGTGTGTAGTATCTCTTTTTAATCTGAAAATATTCTTTTGTTATTTTTACATGAAATATATGTGGACTGAGAGTATCAAGTACCAACATTCATATTTCCTAATAGACAGTTAAGCTTTTATTGTTAAAATCAAAATATGTAAGAAATTTACTAATAACAAAATAATAAAGAAATTTAGATGGGGAACGAACTAAGTAGTGATGGTCACTGTGTAGTATCACAGCTCATGTTTGGATGCCGTTTAAAACTTTTATACGTATCCTGCATTAAAGTCATGCTAATGGCAATACCATTATATTTGAATTAGCCAAAGTTGATAAATTTTATTACACTTCATATGTGATGCTTGATAGACTAAGCACTTCATTGTTTCTGTTCACCTTTTACGTCCACCATATCTTTTCAGTTTTAGTGTTAACATATTAATAGGAACAGAAACAAGCTAACTCTTTAGCCAATTAATTCTATCACAAACAGTATACACCTGCAATATATTTTCTTACATAGCATTTTTAAGAGGATTATAAATGTCGATAACCCCAAGTCCTGGTCATAACAAAGTAACAACAAATGAAAGAAGCATATAACACAAGAAAAATTGCGTCTAATTTAAACTTTGATCATTCATCTTCGTAGATTCACATGATATCGAATCATCTTTACCTCGACCAAAAAATAACTATGCCACAATCCACACTAATCTATCACAAAAAGCTTGCACTTTTTTCCTTAACGTTTAATTATTTACTCAAAGCTAAGCTTCTTTTTTTTTCTAAAATAATATTGACATTATTTTATGAAGTTAATTACAACATTACTTGACATACACGTGCGATGCACGTGCAGAGAAACTAGTCTAAAATATATACATTATAAGAAGTTCTAGCAAGTACTTTAGTAGTTTTACGGACGTTGCTAAAGCAAAAAATGGAGGAACTGCTAAATAATGTTAGAATAGCACAGATTATCGTTGTCTAGCACAGATTATCATTGTTAATTAAATTAATAATTTCATGCGAATCGAACGTCCCGTAATATTGTTTTTATTCGTTTGCCGCTGTAACACATTTCGTCAATGAATAATAAAGACTTCAATGCCTAAATTCGAGGACGTAACTTTTAAACATCAAGAAAGTATGAAGAATGAGAAGAAAAAAAAAAAAAACTTCACAACCATAATAGAAGAATTCGGATGATACTGCTAAACATTAAGAAAGTATGAAGAAAGAGAAAACAAAAGAAATAAAAAAGAGGACTTCAATACCATAAGAAAAGAATGTATACTTTAGACTTGCACTTGCTAATCAATTGCTAGCAAAAAAGGAGATGAAAACTATTCAAGTAGAAATACTTCAAATAGAATACGAGGTTTATAATGCTAGTATTATTTATTCAGGAATATAATATTGTTATGTAATAAACTAATGTAATTAATAGTAAAGAGATTGTACACGTATCAATCACGTGAATTTATTTTCACTACTAGAAATCAGGTGATTTCCGTCCAAGGTTTTTCGGTCGGAAAAATTTTGGAGCGAAACAAAAATTGCCTATCAGCAAAAAAATAAAATTTCCGACCGATTGGTCAAATATTTGGTCATACTTTCATATTATGTACAAAAATAATTATTTATTAAAAATTTACTAAATTTTCGACCGAATTCGGTCGGAAATTAGTCAACTATTTTGTCATATGTACAAAAATAATTATTTATTAAAAATTTACCAAATTTCTGTAACGATCTGACCGGTCGTTTTGAGCTTTTGCACTTCGCTCGCCAGTTCTCGGGCATGACTTGCCCCGTGTGATGTATTATGACTTATGTAAATCGTTGGTTTTGGTTTTCAGGGTAGTCGGAATGAATTTAGAAGAACAGTTCTTAGCTTAAAGCTTGAAATTTGAAAGGTTTGACCAAGATTTGACTTGTTTGTATATGATCTCGGATCAAAATTCTTATGATTTAATTAGCTCCGTTAGGTGATTTGGGACTTAGGAGCGTGTTCGGATTGTGTTTTGGAGGTCTGTAGCTTATTTAGGCTTGAAATGCCGAAAGTTGAATTTTTGAAGTTTCCGGTCTGATAGTGAGATTTTGATCTAAGGGTCGGAATGAATTTTTGGAAGTTGGAGTGGCTCCATAGCGTTGAATGTGACGTGCTTGCATAATTTTAGGTCATTCGGACGAGGTTTGATAGACTTTTTGATCGAAAGCATAATTTAAGAGTTTTTGGAGTTCTTAGGCTTGAATGCTATGTTAAATTGGTGTTTTGATGTTGTTGTGAGCGTTCCGAAGATTTGAACAAGTTTGAATGATGTCATGGGATGTGTTGGTACATTTGGTTTGAAGTCCCGGGGGCTCGGGTGAGTTTCGGATAGGTTTCAGGATGTTTTAGGCCTAAAAGCATAGCTGTTGCAGGTTCAGAGAAGTTGCAGACACCAGTGCGGTCCGCAAAGGATTTTGTGCGGCCGCAGTGGGGGCTTTGCGGCCGCACTCGATTTTGTGCGGTCCGCGGTGAGGAATGTTTCACTGGTCTGACTTCAGAAGCTTATATCGTTTTATCTACAAGGAATTTTGGGATGATTCAAACACGAAAGTTGAAGATCTTTGAATCTTGTTTTTAGAAACATATTATAATAGGCATTTGCATATCTGTAGCGAACGTTATGGCTAAAATACCAAAGCCTGTCACTGTAGTCAAATCCACCGCGGTCAGCACTGGTTTTTGTGCGGTCAGCGGTGCTCCACCACGGTCCGCACTCGATTTTGTACGGTCAGCAGTGGTGGAAATCCGGGAGGTTCTCTATAAGTACGAGGCTTAGGGTTTTATTTCATATTTTGTCCTAGAGAGCTCGGATTTTGGCGATTTTTCGAAGGTTTTTCAAGAAATTTATCGGGGTAAGTGATTCTAACTCGGATTTGGCTAGAGTACATGAATCTATCATTGAATTCATCATTTGATTCATGATTTGGGATGAAATTTGGGAAGAAAATTTGTGAAACCTTTGAAAAATGTAAAGTGATGATTTGAAGGACCAAATGGTATCAGAATTGGATAATTTTGGTATGGTTAGACTCATGAGAGTATGAGGATTCTAGTTTTGTGAATTTTGTCGAATTCTGATACGTGAGCCCGGGGGCCGGGTTTGACCAATTTCGAATTTTTTGATGTAAATTGAATATTTTTGAGTGGGCTTTGTTCCTTTAGCACATTTTGATGGTTTTGTATTGATTTTGGTTAGATTTAGAGCATCCGGAGGCTGATTCGAGAGGCAAGGTCATCGCGGGATAGAGTTCGGATCAGATAGAGGTGAGTAATGATTGTAAATGATGTTCTCAAGGTTTGAAACCCCGGATCGCACATCGTAGTGCTATATTGAGGTGACGCACACGCTTGATGACGAGCGTGGGGTCGTACACTGTTGGGGATTGTGACTTAGTCCGTCCCAAATGATTATTTTACCGCGTATTTGACTGAAATCTATTTGTTATCATCATGATTTGGGTTGAATGCCATATTTGGGCCTTGTGCCAACTATTTGAACCTTTCGGAGATTTTTACTGGTATTTCCTCACTGTTTTGACTTTATACTTGAACTCATTCATGTTATATTTCACTGTTTTCATGCTCAGCCATGTTTACTCTATTTTAGTACATTAAATGATATTTTTAAATGATATTTTTGGGCTGAGAATCATATTTTACTATTGCCCGAGTGGCTTGTGAGGATTTTGACTGAGTAAGGCCAAAGGCCTATGTTGTGAGGAAACATTTGATACTGATTATGAGGCCGAGGGCCTGAGATATTTATGCCACGAGGTAGCTTGATTGATATGAGGCCGAGGGTCTAGTGATGATGCCACGAGATGGCTTGATATTGTGCTTGGGCTGTAAGTAGCCCTTCCAGAAGTCTGTACATCCCCAGTAAGCACGGGTACTCATTGTGATGTGAGATTGATCCCGAGGGGCTGTTATTGTTCTATGTGATTGCCCGAGAGGCTGGTATTGTTCTGAGATGTTGCCCGAGGGGCAGATTTGTTGATACTATGCCTGAGGGGAGAACTTTTATGTGTCTATTTTTCATAATTGGCTGTCAAATTACCTGCTTAATTGTTAAAAAAGGCTTTTCATGAAGTTAAATTTGAGTTAAAGGATTTTTACCTATCTTTCACTGGTTTATTGTTTTAATGGTTTTACTGTTTCATTATAGCATACTTTTGTGCCTTACCTAATTTTCTGCTTTCAGTTTTTATTTGTGATTATTACTCACTGAGTTGGAGTACTCACTTTACTCCCTACACCTGTGTGCAGATTTAGGTGTATCTGGTCCCGCTCCCGAGTGCTGATCATTTCCGGCTCAAGCGAACCCGAGGAGTCTCTAGGTAGCTGTGGGTGTTCGCAGCCTAGAGCTCTTCCCTATCTTACTTCTTCATGTTCTTAGTTTCTGTATTAAACTCTGTAGTTTGATTTGGATTATTCCGGAGTGTTTAGATGCTCTTGACTAGTGACACCCCGGTATCGGGCTGTGTTAGGTTATTTTCCGCGAATTATGCTATTGCCTGTTAACGTTGGATTATCTTATCATGCTTAAATTTATTTCTTATGGTTTACTGTTAATAATTGGATATGGGAAGTGTCTGTTGGCTTTGTCTTCATGAGAGGCGTCATCATGACCTGGTCCGGGTTTAGGGTTGTGATAAGTTGGTATCAGAGCCTAGGTTATATAGGTCTCATGAGTCATGAGCCGGTTTAGTAGAGTCTTGCGGGTCGGTACGGAGACATCTGTACTTATCTTTGAGAGGCTACAAAACCTTTAGGAAAACTTCGACATTCTTGAATTCTTATCATGCATCATTGATTCAACTTGAAATGTAACTCTTGAAATTACTTCCACGTGTCTGTATGCACACATTATCACTCAGTATTAGATGTGCATCGATGGATTGTGATTCCCTGATCGAGGGGCGAGATGTAATTTCTGTGCATTGATGTTAGGACAGTCTAGAGGACTTGAGGCCGAGTTTTGCATGTAGCTTGAGCACCGAGGTACTGATTGTGTGAGCATGTGTTTTTGAACTTGTATGTTCGGTAGTGTCCCTATTAGTGGAGATGATGGCTGGTTGACTATGTGATGAGTGATTGTGAGATGTGTCCATATAATTCGAACGAGACGAGAGGGGTCTGCTTAAGGATAGAAGAACTATATAGTACTTGATTTCCATCTTAATTTATTGTGTAGCCCCGAGTCGTGGGTGTGTTGAATGATCCTTTCATGTTGTCTAGTTGGGAAATGAAGTAGATTTCATGTTGTGATATGAGTTCGGATTCAGGAAGATTAGGTGATTGTGTGATAGTTATGACTATGGAAGAGTATAGAGAGATACTAGTCTGAGGTTAAGTAGGTAGATTATCTATTGTGGATTGTTCTAAAGTTTGTATAATCCTTACGTCGTTCATTGGGAGATCTCTGTTATCAGCGAAAGATATGTGTTACAATTGAGTTTAAGTTACTTAAGAGAGTGGGCCTGTTTGTTACGAGGATGAATGCGAGATTTGCAGGAGATTTAAAGTACTAGATGGGTGTGTTGCATAAGCTTATGAAAGGATTTAGTTAAATCTCCCTATGGTATTATGGCAGTAATAGAGTATATGCATTATGAGTTATGGTGTGTTTTGATCTATAGCTTTGAGCCAAGTGGGAGAGTCTACTATTGATTAGTTAATTGCACGGTTATGTGTTATATTGGTTCCAGTTTGAGGAGTACTGGTAAATCAGTTATGGCTTGCGAAGATTGAGACCGAGGATGGCTCGAGTAGAGGAAAACTTTGACAAAGGTTATATTATGCTTCATAGGTGTATGAGAATCACGGAACGTCTTGAGTTGTTATTGGTAGAGGATGCTTGGTGCATAGGACATGAAGTTACTTGATTGCATCCATGTGAGGTTACACTCTACGGTGTCGGAGTGCTAATGAGGCATAGGTTGTTCGGTTCATTTGATCAGGATAATTGCAGTTTGAGTAGAGTGGACGACTCTCGAGAATGGTTTTAATGTGTTCAAGATTTTACATGTAATAATTGGAGATTTTCAAGTTGTATTTTTGGCTAGAAACTGAGGTTTGCATTGAAGAGTGTCAAGACTTGTGGCATGCCTATATCAAGTATGAGATTCTATATATCAGTAAGGTAAAGGTAGTGGCTTTGGATTCGCAGAAAGCCTCTTCAGGGTAGGTATTTTGAATGTGGTGCTTCTGGGAATATTAAGGTAGTATCCAGTGGCTTATGAGCCTTAGACAGTGTGGTTTTATGTTTGGGTCTCGTGTGGTGAGTCTGGGTTGAGGAATTTCAGTATTATGGTAAGGGTTATGGTCAGTTCTTTGGATGCTTATGTGGTAATGAGTTTCTACAGGTGTTCGCGGTAATGCTCTTGGGTTTTAGTGGTCTGCATATCTTGGTGGAGTTAGAAGGATTCGGTCCTGACGGTTTAGTTTTTTGCAAATGGAATTTGGAGAGTTCTTGATGGTTTTTACCACAGTTAGAGATGTATATTTTCTACGAGCATCAGGAGCATGATATATATAGTGATTTTCTTCTTGATAGGATCAATGGAAAGTTCTTGGCTAGTTGAGTAAGTTGTTGCTTGTAGCTCGGAATGGATATGATATTCTCATGTTTATCCTAGGATGGTGCGGGATATGCGGTATATTATGTAGGATTGAGATTTGCATGTGTAAGGTCACAGTTCAGTTTTGAAAGGAAAGTCACAAATTCTTAGGTAGCATGGTTAGTTACAGATGATTAGAGAAATGATATTACTAATTGTAAGCACGTGATTTTTGCCCTATATGAGAATTACTCCCAAAAAATTCAAAAAATAAAATAATTTTTCTTGGTGTGCAATTTTTGTGATATTTTGTGTAACTATTTGTATGTTTGTCTATGCATGTTTATTTGTTAAATTAATAAAAAAATACAAAAATAGGCATCTTTTGCATTTTTAGCATTTAATGTCCAAATGAACAATTTTATGCTTAATTATTACTTAATTGTGCGTTAATTGTTATTGGAAGTTAATTTGCGCTTTTATAACTTAATTTAGTTCTTAATAATAATTTAAGTACTTTTATAATTTAGTTTTAGAAAAATAAAAGAAGAAAAGAGAACAAAAATACAAAGAAAAATCGGATTGGGCCACTTCTTCAATTTCAAACCACAGGCCCAAATAATTGCCCAACTTTCCCCATGACCCGGTCCGTTTCAAACCGGGTCGACCCGGTCCGCTCCATTAACCCAACACCCCATCTTCATTTTTGTCCAACACAAAACAAAACCAAAAAAATAAAAAATAAAAGGTGGATTATCACTATTAATAGTTTTATTTTTTGTTTTTTTTATATATAAAAAAATCCGAAAATATATATATATTTATATATTTTTTTTTTTTAAAAACATATATAATAATTTAGGGAATGATTTTAAAAAAAAAGTAAAAGAATGTAGAAAAATTTAAAAAAAAAGTAAAAAGTTTTAAAAAATTTAAAAGTAAAATAAGGTTGGAATTAAAAAATAAATATAAAGGTATCTGAAAATTTAAAAAATTTAAAGTAATTGAAAGTAGCATTTTTAAAAGAAAAAGAAAAGATAGTGGTTTGTTTTTTAAAGAAAAGTTAAATAAAGTGAGATTCTCTTTTAAAAAAAATAAAAAGTGGGATTTTAAATAAGATAAAGTAATTAAAGTTGGAATTTTAAAAATAAAAGTAAATAAAGGTGGGATTTCTTTTTCTAAAAAAATAAAAGCAATTTGTAAGTGGGATTTCTTTTAATTAAAAAAATAATAAAATAATAAAAAACAAATCTGAAAATTTCGAAAATTTTGCTATAAATAGAAGAGAAAATTTAGGAAGAAGGGTGGAAAAAAAGAGAGGAAAAACTAGATAGAGAGAAGAAAAAAAGAGGGGGCGGAGTGAGAAGTATACACCCGATATACATTCTGGATACACTGAATATACAGGGGCAGAATTCATTTTGGAGAGTTTTGAAGTTGAAAAAGAATAGTTACTGTTTCATTGCCTCGCTTAAGATCTGAAATAGTCAGAACCTTCCTGCCTTTTACTTCTTCTCTATACTTGGAGTCGTTTATAGTCTCCTGGGTTTTCTACTATTCCTACTGTTACTGGTCTATTCCTGTGTTGCTGGACTGTCGTTGTTGTGCTACATTGTTACTACTGTTGCTGCTTCTCAGCTTCATCTTCTCTTGTTTTCCAATACCAGGTACACGAATGTAATACTAGTTATTGCAAGCTAAAAATGTGGAAGCATGAATACATATGAAGAATCGAATTTTGAAGTTTTAATTTCGCTTTTTCTCTGTTCCTTTTATTGATTGTATTTAGGCTATTTTATGTATTATTGAATAATAATTGGAATAAGAGAAAATAACATAAGTTAGTCTTTAATGAATCGGCTTGGCAAAACGGGTTAATTCACTAGCTATGAAGGTTCTAAGATTATCAACAGTAGGTTAATTGTGAACAAGTACTTAAATTTAGCTAAGGCATGAATTTGAACTAAATTTCGTGAATTAGGTATTAAGGCATGATTTGAGTTCAAACAAAATTAGAAGAACGTTTAAGTCTAATAAACTTTCTATTAAGCTTTAGTAATTATGGTTAAATCCAGTTTCAAATGGTTGTGAATAATTAATTCCAATAGTTTTTTTTATATATATAACAATGCGAGCTTCAATCTAACTATATTTGATTCTTTTGAATATTAGTTGTCAAATTTTTATTTTATTTATAATTTCGAATTTTTTTAGTAAAATTCTTGTTCATCAATATTTGTATTAATATAGCAATTAGTATGCCATGCTTTCTTAAATAAAAAAAAAGCTCGTAATTAATTAGGATTTTCTTTATTTATTTTAGAGACTAATTTTAATAGAAAAGATGTAGTCGCTTTAGGATTTGTCCATTTAAAATAAATGAGATGAGCCTCGCCTAGTAAAATATATAGATTGCGGGGCCCTCACAAATGTATGTGTTAATTACTTAGAACTCGGGATCGGCCGCTTAGCGAACTTCACGGCCTTTTCTCAAAATAACCCTGCGCTAGTCGCTTTAGGCGCGTATTTAATAATGTTATCTCCTTAAACTCGGGTGCACATTTATGTGACCCAAATCCAAATCTCAACGAAATCGAAATGTGTCTCTAATCACGGGTACATTGATTGTGACGTGGTCTGAGATGTATTTCCATGACATTGCAAATTCTTTTTAATAATGAATGAGACGAGCCTCGACAAACAAAAAATGCACAAGCTGCGGGGCCCTCTAAATGTATATATTAAAATACTTAGAATTCGAGGACAGACCGTTTAGCGAATTTTACGGCCTTCCCCAAAATAACAAGACGCTAGTTGCTTTAGGCGCGCCTTTAATAATTTATTTTCCTTAACTCGGGTGCACATTTATGTGACCCAAATCCAAATCTCAACCGAGTCGAGATATGCCAAACAACTACGGGTGCATTGATGTAACGTGGTTCGAGATATGTTTCCACGACGTTGCAATTCTCGTAAAATAATAACAATAAGTAAGAAAGCGGTAAAAAGATAAAATTTTGCACATAAGTTCATATTTGTATAAAATCAGATAATCAAGCCGAATATAACAGTTGAGCGACCGTGCTAGAACCACGGAACTCGGGAATGCCTAACACCTTCTCCCGGGTTAACAGAATTCCTTATCCGGATTTCTGGTGCGCAGACTGTAATATGGAGTCATTCTTTTCCTCGATTCGGGATTAAAATTGGTGACTTGGGACACCCTAAATCTCCCAAGTGGCGACTCTGAAATAAATAAACGAATCCCGTTTCGATTGTCCTTTAATTGGAAAAAACTCCCTTGTACCCTCGCGGGTATGTAAAAAGGAGGTGTGACAGCTCTGGCGACTCTGCTGGGGACTAGACCCAGAACCACTGGTTCAGGGTTCAAGAATTCGAGCTTAAAATAACTGTTATAATTGGCTTTATTTATTATCTGATTTTTACATGATATATGCTTAATGTGCTAAATGATGCTTTTACCACTTTAATATTATCTGAATTGTGTATATAAAACTGCTACGAAACCCTTCTTCTTTCTGAGTCTTCTAAATTTATGGTGTACACGTGCGCGTGGCCCACCTTTCTGTTAGAAGTCATACCAAATAAGACGAAGTTGGGACAAGTAACTAGGCCGGGCAGACTTTCGTGCTCCCGGTACGTTGCCCCCATTTCGGCTCAAGCTGTCCACTTGGGTAAGCCAGGGTTAGAACAATATGCCTCAGGTTTTTCACTTAGAATAACTCAGCTACATGCCGGATCCCTAGTAGGAACGTTTGTTTGCATCACGTGCATTTGACTTTGGAGGCTCAACATAGGGGTTGGGTCTGTCTAGGACAGGTGTACCAAAAATGAAAATGACCATCCTGATGCATCTTACTTGCTCCTACTTGCGCATTTATTTGATTCGGACTTGTGTGTTGACTGACTTTTGAATATCAAGAACAATATTTTGAAATGAAAAAAGAAATAGCGGTTAGGGAATTGATTGTTTATTTTTGAAAAAAAAAACTCAATGCCTAAATATTGTCAAACCTCTACCGAAATTTCGAGAAAATGAAAAAAAATGTTTTATTAGTTTGTTTTACTAAAAGCAAAGAAAAAAAAGTCGTTGTTCTGTCTTATTTTTTTAAAAAAAATATATATAAAAAATATATAAAAAGGAAAATAATTTGTCTTCCCCTGAAAATGACAATGAAAAAGAGTCTTACTTTTAAAATAGTTTTATTTATTTGTTTCTGAAAAATTCAAAATGAAAATGAAAAGAGTCGTGCTTTGAAAGTGGTTTTGTTATTTGTTGCTGAAAAAGAAAAAAAATCTTGTTTTAAAATAGTTCGGTTAATTAGCCCGAACTACGCGGGTTTGATTCTCACCGGATGTGAGATACGTAGGCAACCCTCATCGGGTCCAACCCCCTTTTTGCTAAAATAAGCCAAAAACCAATAAATAAATAAAAACGTGTCAAAATTTTAATTTTGTCATAAATAAGTCGGGCAGTGTCCAGCCTCCCCTTTTGCTAAAAAATAGCCAAAAAAAAATATGTCAAATTTTAATTTTGTCATAAAGAAGTCGGGTGACGCTGTTTTATCAAGGCATAGCCGAATGTTCCCGAAAGGGACGCCGGAAGGCTGACTTTGCATAAACAGCCACCTTTGGGTCATTTTTTAAAAATTTGGTCCAGTTGACCCACACAGCCTTAAAAAATCTTCGTCCCCAAGGCGCTGAAGGGCCGTGTTGCAACACCTGGTTTTTATTGTAATTTGAAAAAAAAAACAAAGAGTCAGCGGTCAGGTGAATACCGTTTGAATTTTGTCATAATAAGCCGAGCTAGCTTCGGCCGCGTCTTAAACCGTTCTTGCCGAAATAGCCTCAGAGTATCTTTCAGTTGTCGAAAGGCTATTTTCGTAAAAGAATGGACAAGTGTGTAAAGTGTCATAAAATAATCCTCTCCGGCCTCAAAATTTGGAAGGGGCCACATTTGCAAAAATAACCGTTTGGTTGCATTTGTCAAATGGAGAAAGGAAGCTGGCCGTTTGTTTTGGAGTTTGTAAAACTTTTGATTATAATATGTGGGTCGTTTGATTTTCAAGTTTGCAGGTCATTTTTAAACCTTTGAAACCCAATATGAAAATTGAAAAAAAAATGATTAGTATTGCTTATCTTTTACTGGTCCGAACTACGCAAGGTCTGATTCATGCGGGGGCATGATACGTAGGCAATCTCTATAAGATTCGACCACCACAATAAAATATATATAAGAAAATAGAATAAAATAAAAGTGAATAAAATTTTCAAGAAAGCTGGGACGACACAAGCAGTCGAGCAAATGCATAATAGAAAGGGGATATTTGTCTAGGAGCATTGCATCTCAACGTGTAATTATATATGTGTTAAATTCTCAAAACTAACAAGTTTGTTCATTTTCAGAATTCAAGCAGTTAGTTTCTTTAAAGAGTATACTGGCATATTATCATTATCACACGAGATCAAAAGGACCAATACCCGAAAGTATGTCTATCCGAGATGTTGACACAGGTATTGAGCTAGAGGAGATGGATGTCGGGAAAATAAAAGAAGAGATGTTTAAACTCAAACAGCAAATGGCTGAAATGTACCAGGCTTGGTCTACAGGGCAGTTACCCCTATCTTACCCAACTAACCCTGCTCCATCAATGACCCAAACTCAGGATAATATTACCACTGAATTATCCCCAAATTTCCCCATTTACCAACACTACCGAGGAACCACCTCTCAGACACCGCAGTCTCCACCTCCGAAACCAGTTTCATACTTTCCTCCACCTGTGACTCCTGTTTTCGTAGCACCTCCTCCGGCTACATTCCACAAATCTCCTAGTGAGCCTACATTCCAGGCCCAGGACACCCAATATTACCCCCCGGAGCCCACCCTCAAAGCCTCCGAAATCCATTCAACTACTCCTCGTTTTGACCTCCCAACCGAAAGTGACAAGCCAGCCAAAAATGCTGAACAAGAAGAGATGTTCAGGAAGGTCAAAAGTCTAGAACAATATTTCCGAGACATGCGAGGGTTAGGTGGGCAAGTCAGTGTAGCATACAAGGATTTGTGCTTGTTCCCAAATGTACAATTACCAGTTGGCTTCAAGATGCCTAAATTTGACCTATACAATGGGCACGACGACCCAGTAGCCCACTTAAGGGGTTTCTGCAGCAAGATGCGAGGAGCTGGGGGAAAAGACAAATTATTGATGGCTTACTTCAGTCAAAGTTTAAGCGGATCAGCTTTGGAGTGGTATACACGCCAGGACCATGGGAGATGGTACACCTGGGATGACCTAGCACAGGCATTCGCACACCATTTCCAATACAATCTGGAAATCATCCCAGATCGACTATCTTTGACAAAATTTGAGAAGAAACACAATGAAAGTTTCAGAGAGTATGGCTTCCGGTGGAGAGAACAGGCAGCAAGAGTGGATCCTCCTATGAAGGAGAGTGAAATGGTAGACTACTTCCTCCAAGCCTTGGAACCAACTTACTATGCCCATTTGGTTTCAGCGGTAGGGAAATCATTCAACGAGGTAGTGAAGATGGGAGGTATGGTGGAAGAAGGCCTCAAGACAAATAAAATTATGAGCTATTCAGCAATTAAGGCAGCTACTCAAGCTATTCAAGGCGGGGTAGGAGAAATCGGAAGAAAGAAGAGAGAGGAAGCAAGCGGTAGTTGATTCAGGAATTTGGTCGGGACCCAGAGGTTCACCGCCTTACTATAATCAACAACGACCTCGCCAATCAACTTACCACCACAATTCATCCCAACACTACTATCACCCTTCGGAGCCTCATTCTTCCATTAACCAAGCCCAAACATACACTCAGCCTCCGGTTCGCTCACAATGGCGCGCGCCGGCTCCCTAGAACACACATACACCACTGCAAAACACCTATTCACCACCAAGAGCCTACAAGAACCCTCCAGGGGCAGGTTTCCGGGGAAATCAGGCTTTCAGAAATGAAAGAATACAAAGAACATTCACTGAGTTGGGGGAAACCTATACTGCCGTGTTCCACAAATTAAGGCAGTTAGGCTTGTTGAGTCCTGTTGAGCCCAGATTGCCAAATCCCCTTCCCAAAAATATGGACCACTCGGTAAGCTGTGAGTATTGTTCGGGGGCTCCCGGACATGATACCGAGAAATGTTGGAAGTTGAAACATGCAGTACAGAATCTTATTGACACCAACAAGATTGAGGTTCAGACACCAGAGGCACCCAACATCAATCAGAACCCGTTGCCGGCACACCTTGAAACCCACATGATTGAGCTAATGCACGAAGGAGGGAAGCTAAAGAAACCCTCACAAACAGTGATGATGATCCGTGTCGGTTCAAAAGAAATGTTAACCAGTGGGAAAGCGGTGGTATAGTTGGAAAAGGTGGATGACAAGCCAGTTATGGTGTTGGGAAAAGGGTCCAACAAGGCAGATGTGCAGTTTGTAGGGTTGAAAGCAAAAATCAATAATTGAATGGCTACTCCTCTTCCTATACGAAGGGAGTCTTGGTAGTGGGCTCTGATTTTCTTTTTTTTGTTGTCTGGATTATTCCAGGGTTGTAATCCAGATCTTTCTTGTGCTCGCCAAAGTGTGAAACCTTGCTATCCCGTATTTTAATAAAGTGAAAGTTTTTTTCCTCATTCCTTATTTTGTTTTAATTTTTCTTCTTATTTTTCTCTTCTGAACAGTTCTCTTTCTACTGGTTCTAATGACATGGCATGCACGACGGATCTTCAACCTAGTCTAAAAAAATCAATCTGATTTCGAATTTATAGTACAAGATTGTGATGATAAGTCGGAATACGATAAGGATGAAGCCTTCGAAGAAATTAACAGAGAGTTGAGCCAATTTGAAAAAAAGAGCCCAAATCAAATGACACGGAAGTCGTCAATCTAGGGGATGCGGATGACATCAGGGAAGCTAAGATAAGCATCCACATGGAACCAAACATCAGGGAAGAACTAATCAAAGCACTTACTGAATTCAAAACATTTTGCATGGTCATACGACGACATGCCGGGCTTAAGCACCAATCTAGTGGTTCAAAAATTGCCCACTGACCCGGCATTACCCCCCGTCCAGCAAAATTGAGGAAGTTCAAAACCAACGTGAGTGGGAAGATTAAGGAAGAAGTGACCAAACAGCTGAATACTAAGGTTATTCGGGCCGCTCGATATCCTGATTGGTGGGCTAATGTGGTGCCAATGAAAAAAAAGAAGAAGAAGAAGAAGACGGAAAATCCGAGGTGTGTGTTGATTATCACAATCTAAACAGAGCAAGCCCGATGACGCTTTATGATCAACAGATATCGAAGGGAAATGCGTCGACATGGCTATCAATTCTGACGCAGTTAAGAGATATTATGATTTCTTGTAATTATAATTGTTGTTTGTTTGTACTTAGCATTTATCAGAGAATGAAATGACGGAGGCAATTCTTTCTTCTATCCAAACACTTTGACCTTTGCTTCCCCTTTTGAGCCTTATTTACTCTTTCATACCCCTCTTTTGGAATCAGTAATGAAAACGAAAAAAAAGTAATGATAATAAGAACAAAAGAAAAGTCAAAAAAAAAACAAAGGAATGGGAACTACGTTTGACCTGATTCCTCAAAGAAGGATACGTAGGCGCCTCACGGCTCGGTCATAGTGTAACATAGTGTGCATAATGTAACATAGTGTGACAAAATAAAAATCCCTGAGCAAGAAAAACTGGGGCAGAAGTTGGCGCTTGTAATTTTGTCAAGAAAGTTTGATTCCAAGAGTTGTACTATTTTACCCCTAAAAATTATTTTTGAACTTTGGATACCCCCTTCTACTTTCAGCCATACACAAAAACCCCTATTGATGTCCAAAAAAGACCTCCCGATCAGTATCTGAGAAGTGCTAAGTCAATTCAAATGGAAGTCGGGAATAACACTCTGATCCCCAGCAAAGAAGAAGATCATAAGCTGAAAATGAATTGATAGCCGAAAGAATCCCCAACAGAGAGAGTCATATCGGCAGCACTCCAATCCTCAACTGAAAAATAAAATAAAATGAGAAAGTCTTATCGGTGAAAACCTTCAGAGGCACTATAAGGCGACAAGAGTTGAGAGAAATGAGAGAGTCTTATTAGTGAAAACCCCTCGAAGGGCACTATGAGGCGACAAGACAAGATTGGCGGGAAGGATCCGCATTTGGCAAAGAGTTGAGTGTCTGTTTATCCCCAGCAACATGAGGCCGTCTGGAAGGTTGATTGATACAAATAGACTGGGTTGATTAATCCGGAATACGCGACATGATCGTTGGAATCGGTTATATCATTCAGATAAGTTCTTTTCTTTCCTTTTCCCTAGCATTTGTTCAGAAAGACTTCTTCTTTTTCTATTTTTTGAAAGTCTTCACTTTTTCATTTCTTGGTTTAAAGATTTTACCTCCCCAACAGTTTGTTTTTGAAAAGGATTTTCAGAGTTTACTACCAGTTGCCAAAATGATGCAAAGCAAAAGGCGAATACAATAGGCCAAAGATAAGGCGATAAAGTGAAAAGAAGTTGGTCGCAAACACAGAGTGGGGAAGGAAGAAAAGGAAAATTCATCCCCAGCAAGTTTTGATAGCGTAATGAAGCACAGAGCGGGGAAGAGGGAAAGGGAAAAACCATCCCCAGCAAGAGTGGCACGACCACTCACCATGTGTTAAAACTAACAAATTTTCTTTGATTTGAAGCATGAAAAGGAAATCTTGTTAATGGCGAAAAAACATGCCACAAGGAAAAGCACCAACACTGGGGCAGAAAATTTTCTGCCATTTGTCGAAAATTTTCTCGAAAGAACGAGGAAATCAAATCAAGTTTTAAGAGATAGCAAGACAACACGATTCTAAGAAAGACAGTCGGAGGTAAGACAATTCCAAATTTTTGAAGATGGGTTCATCCGCCCTCGAATAGGATATTTTGGGTTCATCCGCCCTCGAATAGGATATTCTGGGTTCATCCGCCCTTGAATAGGATATTCTGGGTTCATCCGCCCTCGAATAGGATATTCTGGGTTCATCCGCCCTCGAATAGGATATTCTGGGTTCATCCGCCCACGAATAGGATATTCTGGGTTTATCCGCCCTCGAATAGGATATTCTGGGTTCATCCGCCCTCGAATAGGATATTTTGGGTTCATCCGCCCTAGAATAGGATATTTTGGGTTCATCCGCCCTCGAATAGGATATTCTGGGTTCATCCGCCCTCGAATAGGATATTTTGGGTTAATCCGCCCTCGAATAGGATATTCTGGGTTCATCCGCCCTCGAATAGGATATTCTGGGTTCATCCGCCCTCGAATAGGATATTCTGGGTTCATCCGCCCTCGAATAGGATATTCTGGGTTCATCCGCCCTCGAATAGGATATTCTGGGTTCATCCGCCCTCGAATAGGATATTCTGGGTTCATCCGCCCTCGAATAGGATATTCTGGGTTCATCCGCCCTCGAATAGGATATTCTGGGTTCATCCGCCCTCGAATAGGATATTCTGGGTTCATCCGCCCTCGAATAGGATATTCTGGGTTCATCCGCCCTCGAATAGGATATTCTGGGTTCATCCGCCCTCGAATAGGATATTCTGGGTTCATCCGCCCTCGAATAGGATATTCTGGGTTCATCCGCCCTCGAATAGGATATTCTGGGTTCATCCGCCCTCGAATAGGATATTCTGGGTTCATCCGCCCTCGAATAGGATATTCTGGGTTCATCCGCCCTCGAATAGGATATTCTGGGTTCATCCGCCCTCGAATAGGATATTCTGGGTTCATCCGCCCTCGAATAGGATATTCTGGGTTCATCCGCCCTCGAATAGGATATTCTGGGTTCATCCGCCCTCGAATAGGATATTCTGGGTTCATCCGCCCTCGAATAGGATATTTTGGGTTCATCCGCCCTCGAATAGGATATTTTGGGTTCATCCGCCCTCGAATAGGATATTTTGGGTTCATCCGCCCTCGAATAGGATATTTTGGGTTCATCCGCCCTCGAATAGGATATTTTGGGTTCATCCACCCTCGAATAGGATATTTTTGGGTCATCCGCCCTCGAATAGGATTTTATTTTCAAAGTTGTTGTTGATGTCAGGTGCCCACTTGTATAACGAGAGGAATACTTTTCAGTCATCACATTTCATGCCAGGCGCCCACCTGTATAACGAGAGGAATACATTCAGTCTTTACATTTCAAGCGTTGAAGTTGGGAGCCCGCCCAGATAACAGAGGCATATATTTTAGCATTAATTTTCAAGTATTGAAGTTGGGAGCCCGCCCATACAACAGAGGCACACATTTCAAGATCAAGTCAGAGGACAATAAAACAGAGGGTTACAACAGGAATCCCCAGCAGGAAACAATAAAAATCCCCAGCACCGGGAAGCAAAAGGATGCAACAAGAGGTCCCAGCACAAACTCAAGTGCATGTGTCAAAAGGAAGAAAAGCATCTGAAGAAAAGCACCGGAGGAAACACAAGCCGACAAGAAAGCAAGGCAACAAGAACAAATTTTAGTCTAGCCTAGCTTCTTGTTTTCTTTTAAACACGGTGTAACAAGGAGATCGGTAAGCAGTGATAACAGCATGCAACAGCAGTAACATTGCAGTCTCACGGTAGTCCCAGCTACCAAAACTTCCCGAACTACATTGACCTGATTCCTGTTTAGCCCAGGATATGTAGGAAACCTTTTAAGCAAAGGTTCGGTCAAATCTTTTTCAAGTCAAATCTTTTTCAAAAAATGCTTCACACGGAGTACTCGGATGGGCAAAAATCGCTCGCTTTATCTTTGCACGAAAACCCTTCGTGTCTTCGGGCAAAGAGGGGCAGCTGTAAGCACGTGATTTTTGCCCTATATGAGAATTACTCCCAAAAAATTCAAAAAATAAAATAATTTTTCTTGGTGTGCAATTTTTGTGATATTTTGTGTAACTATTTGTATGTTTGTCTATGCATGTTTATTTGTTAAATTAATAAAAAAATACAAAAATAGGCATCTTTTGCATTTTTAGCATTTAATGTCCAAATGAACAATTTTATGCTTAATTATTACTTAATTGTGCATTAATTGTTATTGGAAGTTAATTTGCGCTTTTATAACTTAATTTAGTTCTTAATAATAATTTAAGTACTTTTATAATTTAGTTTTAGAAAAATAAAAGAAGAAAAGAGAACAAAAATACAAAGAAAAATCGGATTGGGCCACTTCTTCAATTTCAAACCACAGGCCCAAATAATTGCCCAACTTTCCCCATGACCCGGTCCGTTTCAAACCGGGTCGACCCGGTCCGCTCCATTAACCCAACACCCCATCTTCATTTTTGTCCAACACAAAACAAAACCAAAAAAATAAAAAATAAAAGGTGAATTATCACTATTAATAGTTTTATTTTTTGTTTTTTTTATATATAAAAAAATCCGAAAATATATATTTTTTTATTTTTTATTTTTTTTAAAAAAACATATATAATAATTTCGGGAATGATTTTTAAAAAAAAGTAAAAGAATGTAGAAAATTTAAAAAAAAAAAAGTTTAAAGAAAAAATTTAAAAGTAAAATAAGGTTGGAATTAAAAAATAAATATAAAGGTATCTGAAAATTTAAAAAATTTAAAGTAATTGAAAGTAGCATTTTTAAAAGAAAAAGAAAAGATAGTGGTTTGTTTTTTAAAGAAAAGTTAAATAAAGTGAGATTCTCTTTTAAAAAAAATAAAAAGTGGGATTTTAAATAAGATAAAGTAATTAAAGTTGGAATTTTAAAAATAAAAGTAAATAAAGGTGGGATTTCTTTTTCTAAAAAAATAAAAGCAATTTGTAAGTGGGATTTCTTTTAATTAAAAAAATAATAAAATAATAAAAAAACAAATCTGAAAATTTCGAAAATTTTGCTATAAATAGAAGAGAAAATTTAGGAAGAAGGGGTGGAAAAAAAAGAGGAAAAACTAGATAGAGAGAAGAAAAAAAGAGGGGGCGGAGTGAGAAGTATACACCCGATATACATTCTGGATACACTGAATATACAGGGGCAGAATTCATTTTGGAGAGTTTTGAAGTTGAAAAAGAATAGTTACTGTTTCATTGCCTCGCTTAAGATCTGAAATAGTCAGAACCTTCCTGCCTTTTACTTCTTCTCTATACTTGGAGTCGTTTATAGTCTCCTGGGTTTTCTACTATTCCTACTGTTACTGGTCTATTCCTGTGTTGCTGGACTGTCGTTGTTGTGCTACATTGTTACTACTGTTGCTGCTTCTCAGCTTCATCTTCTCTTGTTTTCCAATACCAGGTACACGAATGTAATACTAGTTATTGCAAGCTAAAAATGTGGAAGCATGAATACATATGAAGAATCGAATTTTGAAGTTTTAATTTCGCTTTTTCTCTGTTCCTTTTATTGATTGTATTTAGGCTATTTTATGTATTATTGAATAATAATTGGAATAAGAGAAAATAACATAAGTTAGTCTTTAATGAATCGGCTTGGCAAAACGGGTTAATTCACTAGCTATGAAGGTTCTAAGATTATCAACAGTAGGTTAATTGTGAACAAGTACTTAAATTTAGCTAAGGCATGAATTTGAACTAAATTTCGTGAATTAGGTATTAAGGCTTGATTTGAGTTCAAACAAAATTAGAAGAACGTTTAAGTCTAATAAACTTTCTATTAAGCTTTAGTATTATGGTTAAATCCAGTTTCAAATGGTTGTGAATAATTAATTCCAATAGTTTTTTATTTATATATATAACAATGCGAGCTTCAATCTAACTATATTTGATTCTTTTGAATATTAGTTGTCAAATTTTTATTTTATTTATAATTTCGAATTTTTTTAGTAAAATTCTTGTTCATCAATATTTGTATTAATATAGCAATTAGTATGCCATGCTTTCTTAAATAAAAAAAAGCTCGTAATTAATTAGGATTTTCTTTATTTATTTTAGAGACTAATTTTAATAGAAAAGATGTAGTCGCTTTAGGATTTGTCCATTTAAAATAAATGAGATGAGCCTCGCCTAGTAAAATATATAGATTGCGGGGCCCTCACAAATGTATGTGTTAATTACTTAGAACTCGGGATCGGCCGCTTAGCGAACTTCACGGCCTTTTCTCAAAATAACCCTGCGCTAGTCGCTTTAGGCGCGTATTTAATAATGTTATCTCCTTAAACTCGGGTGCACATTTATGTGACCCAAATCCAAATCTCAACGAAATCGAAATGTGTCTCTAATCACGGGTACATTGATTGTGACGTGGTCTGAGATGTATTTCCATGACATTGCAAATTCTTTTTAATAATGAATGAGACGAGCCTCGACAAACAAAAAATGCACAAGCTGCGGGGCCCTCTAAATGTATATATTAAAATACTTAGAATTCGAGGACAGACCGTTTAGCGAATTTTACGGCCTTCCCCAAAATAACAAGACGCTAGTTGCTTTAGGCGCGCCTTTAATAATTTATTTTCCTTAACTCGGGTGCACATTTATGTGACCCAAATCCAAATCTCAACCGAGTCGAGATATGCCAAACAACTACGGGTGCATTGATGTAACGTGGTTCGAGATATGTTTCCACGACGTTGCAATTCTCGTAAAATAATAACAATAAGTAAGAAAGCGGTAAAAAGATAAAATTTTGCACATAAGTTCATATTTGTATAAAATCAGATAATCAAGCCGAATATAACAGTTGAGCGACCGTGCTAGAACCACGGAACTCGGGAATGCCTAACACCTTCTCCCGGGTTAACAGAATTCCTTATCCGGATTTCTGGTGCGCAGACTGTAATATGGAGTCATTCTTTTCCTCGATTCGGGATTAAAATTGGTGACTTGGGACACCCTAAATCTCCCAAGTGGCGACTCTGAAATAAATAAACGAATCCCGTTTCGATTGTCCTTTAATTGGAAAAAACTCCCTTGTACCCTCGCGGGTATGTAAAAAGGAGGTGTGACACTAATTGGCATGGCTTGATGAGGGTATACGTTTCAGAAAAGGATAACTTGTTTAAGTTGATGATACTTCATTAGTATTGCGGCATTCTCTTGTTGGATTGATTGTTGATATTCGAGTTTGCCTGGTGGCACAGAAGGATTTTTGGATGTATCTCTCGTGGAATGATTGGGTATTAGAGGTGTAGTATGTATTCGGACGGTAGAATTGGGATTTGATATGGAGATTCGTGTGCTATACGGAGTTGAATACTGGGAGTCCTCATAAGTAGGTTATGTTGTGGTTGTGGGTCACGTGTATCGGCACTGTATAGTGAATATCGGGGTTTGGAGACCCGAGTGGATCTTTTGTTACTTGGTTTGTTAGATTTTGATGTAATATTGGGTATAGACTAGTTGTCTCCGTGTCGCGTTATTCTGGACTATTGCGCTAAGGCAGCAATATTGGCTATGCCGGGAATGCCACGGATTGATTGGCGAGGTTCGACAGATTATGTTCCCAGTAGGGTGGAGTCATTTTAAAGACCCAGCGGATGGCTGGGAAGGGTTGTCTTTCTTATTTGGCCTTCGTGATGGATGTCAGTGCAGAGACTCTTACTATTTGATTCAGTTCTAGGGATGAGGGACTTTTTCGGATGTGATTCCTGTTGCCAGGCATGTCGCCGGATCGGGTTGTTGAATTCGGTATTGATTTGGTGCTGGGCACCGTATCATATGGCACCGGCAGAGTTAAAGGGTTGAAGGAGCAGCTTCAAGAACTCTTTGATAAGGGGTTCATTGGTAGACCTATATAGATGTGTGTTCTGCATCGAGACGGCTTTGTTGACTTCGAGTTGCTATTGGTGAGAGATGTGTCGATTTAGTGGTTATTGAGCTATTAGTTTTCTAAGTTGATCTATGAGTTACTTTTCTGGTTTGTGAGGCGTTAGGATTTGTTAGTTATAGGCACACATGGTGCGGTCCCATTGGGGTTTACTAGTAGAAGTCAAGCAGGAAGAGTACTGGGTATTGCTCGGTGGATAGCGTATCAGTTATGTCCTTTCGGGTTTGTGTAATGTTATGTCAATTGCTTCGCCGTGGTTATGATGATTTGCTTTGGTTCTAGACATCAAATTGCGCGTGGTTGTCGATTTTGAGCATAGTGACTTGAGGTGTTTCATGTGGGCCAGTGTTTGGATAGGGTCGCGCATTGCAGCGAAGTTATTTGGAGGTATGACCCTTCGGGTTAGATTCGTGTGTTCCATTTCTACGACGTGTGATTGGTTTTTAGCATTGTATTGTGGTGGTACTGGTGAGCTTGCGGTACAACTTTTTCATTCGAGTCACTTTCATGATTTGAGTATGTTCGGATTCTTGTTTATTGGTGTGCGAGTTGCACGAGTTATGGCTTTAGATTGCATTGATGTGTCATGTCACCAGAGAAGTTTTATTGGATTAGATGTGATCGTTAAGTTCTAGAATGAATACAAACGGATTCGGTTTCAACGTGTTGGAAGAATAATATCGAGGTTCGGCTCAGAAATTTGCTATGGACTTTGCCAAAGGAAAAGTGGCTTCATGAATGGTTGATCTGAGAAATGGTTATGGCTTACTACGTGTTTCGTTTATCATTGGCAGTATATGAAAGTGTTGGAATGATATTTTAGTTGATAACAGGTTTTCTATCGGTATTCGATTGTTGTGTGCAGTTGTTGTGATTAGAAGTTATCGCTACAAGCGTTTGAGTTATGTGGTATATCATGTAATTGCACCTAAGGTTACAGGTATGAGTTATTACAGTTTGTTAGGGCTTATTCAGGGTATAGATGTGAGATTCTGTCTTGTGGATGATTTCGGAAGTGGAAATGTGGTTCTAAGGTTTATGGGCTAGGTTGCATTGTGAAATTTCAGTTATATTGTATTGTCGGACCTATATGAGCAAGGATGATGTGGGATCACCCCCCGATATGTGCATAGTAAGGTTATTCAGCGATTGATTGGCTTGTGAAACAACTCTGGGCACGTTTGAGGATGAACGTATGTTTAAGTGGGGGAGGATGTAACGACCCGACCGGTCGTTTTGAGATTTTGCACTTTGCTCGCCAGTTCTCAGGCATGACTTGCCCTGTGTGATGTATTATGACTTATGTAAATCATTGGTTTTGGTTTTCAGGGTAATCAGAATGAATTTGGAAGAACAGTTCTTAGTTTGAATCCTGAAATTTGAAAGGTTTGACCAAGATTTGACTGTTTGTATATGATCTCGGATCAGAATTATTATTATTTGGTTAGCGTCGTTAGGTGATTTGGGACTTAGGAGCATGTTCGGATTGTGTTTTGGAGGTTCATAGCTTATTTAGGTTTGAAATGACAAAAGTTGAATATTTGAAGTTTCTGGTCCGATAGTGAGATTTTGACCTAAGGGTCGGAATGGAATTCCGGAAGTTGGAATGGCTTTGTAGCGTTGTATGTGACGTGCTTGCATAATTTCAGGTCATTCGGATAAGGTTTGATAGACTTTTTGATCGAAAGCATAATTTAAGAGTTTTTGGATTTCTTAGGCTTGAATGCTATGTTAAATTGGTGTTTTGATGTTGTTGTGAGCGTTCCGAAGATTTGAACAAGTTTGAATGATGTCATGGGATGTGTTGGTACATTTGGTTTGAAGTTCTGGGGGCTCGGGTGAGTTTCGGGTAGGTTCCGGGATGTTTTAGGCCTAAAAACATAGCTGTTGCAGGTTCAGAGAGGTTACAGACACCAGTGCGGTACGCAAAGGATTTTGTGCGGCCGCGGTGGGGGCTTTGCGGCCGCACTCGATTTTGTGCGGTCCACGGTGAGGAAGGTTTCACTGGTCTGACTTCAGAAGCTTATATCATTTGATCTACAAGGAATTGCGGGATAATTCAAAAACAAAAGTTGAAGATCTTTGAATCTTGTTTTTAGAAACATATTATAATTGGCATTTGCATATCTGTAGCGAACGTTATGGCTAAAATACCAAAGCCTGTCACTGTAGTCAAATCCACCGCAATCAGCACTGGTTTTTATGCCGTCGGCGGTGCTCCACCGCGGTCCGCACTCGATTTTGTGCGGTCAGCAGTGGTGGAAATTCAGGAGGTGCTTTATAAATACGAGGCTTAGGGTTTTATTTTATATTTTGACCTAGAGAGCTCGGATTTTGGCGATTTTTTAAAGGTTTTTCAAAAAATTCATCGGGGTAAGTGATTCTAACTCGGATTTGGCTAGAGTACATGAATCTATCATTGAATTCATCATTTGATTCATGATTTGAGATGAAATTTGGGAAGAAAATTTGTGAAACCTTTCAAAAATATAAAATGATGATTTGAAGGGCCAAATGGTATCAGAATTGAATAATTTTGGTATGGTTAGACTCGTGAGAGTATGAGGATTCTAGTTTTGTAAATTTTGTCGAATTCCAAGACGTGGGCCCGGGGGTTGGGTTTGACCAATTTGGGAATTTTTTATTGAAATTGGATAATTTCGAGTGGGCTTTGTTTCCTTAGCACATTTTGATGGTTTTGCACTGATTTTGGTTAAATTTGGAGCATCCGGAGGCCGATTCGAGAGGCAAGGGCATCACGGGATAGAGTTCGGACTGGATAGAGGTGATTAAAATTGTAAATAATGTTCTGAGAGTTTGAAACCCCAGATTGCACATCGTAGTGCTATATTGAGGTGACACAAACGCTTGATGACGAGCGTAGGGTCGTGCACTATTAGGGATTGTGACTTAGTCCATCCCAAATGACTATTTTACAACGTATTTGACTGAAATCTATTTGCTATCATCATGATTTGGGCTGAATGCCATATTTGGGCCTTGTGCCAACTATTTGAACCCTTCGGGGATTTTTACTGGTATTTCCTCACTTTTTTAATTTTATACTTGAACTCAGTCATGTTATATTTCTCTGTTTTCGTACTCAGCCATGTTTACTCTGTTTTAATACATTAAATAATATTTTTGGGCCGAGAATCATGTTTTACTATTGCCCGAGTAGCGTGTGAGGATTTTGATTGAGTAAGGCCGAGGGCCTATGTTGTGAGGAAACATTTAATACTGATTATGAGGCCGAGGGCCTGAGATATATACGCCACGAGGTAGCTTGATTGATTTGAGGCCGAGGGTCTAGTGATGATGCCACGAGATGACTTGATATTGTGCTTGGGCCGTAAGGGGACCCTCCAGGAGTCTATATACCCCAGTGAGCGGGGGTACCCATTGTGATGTGAGATTGAGCCCGAGAGGCTGGTATTGTTCCATGTGATTGCCCGATGGGCTGGTATTGTTCTGAGATATTGGCCGAGGGGAGAATATGTTGATACTGTGCCCGTGGGGAGAACTTTTATATGTCTATTTTTCATAATTGACTGTCAAATTACCTGCTTAATTGTTGAAAAAGGCTTTTCATGAAGTTAAATTTGAGTTAAAGGATTTTTACCTATCTTTCACTGGTTTACTGTTTTAATGGTTTTACTGCTTCATTATAGCATGCTTTTGTGTCTTACGTGATTTCCTGCTTTCAGTCTTTATTTATGATTATTACTCACTGAGTTAGAGTACTCACTTTACTCCCTGCACCCTGTGTGCAGATTCAGGTGTATCTGGTCCCGCTTTCGGGTGCTGATCATTTCCGGCTCAGGCAGACCCGAAGAGTCTCTAGGTAGCTGTTGGCGTTCGCAGCCCGGAGCTCTTCCATATCTTACTTCTTTATGTTCTTAGTTTCTGTATTAAACTTTGTAGTTTGATTTGGAGTATTCCGAAGTGTTTAGATGCTCATGACTAGTGAGACCCCGGTATCGGCTGTGTTGGGTTATTTTCCGCGAATTATGCTATTATCTGTTAACGTTGGATTATCTTATCATGCTTTAGATTTATTTCTTATGGTTTAACTGTTAATAATTGGATATGGGAAGTGTCGACTGGCCTTGTCTTCACGAGAGGCGCCATCACAACCGGGTCCGGGTTTAGGGTCGTGACAATTTCAATTGGTCAATTATTCAGCCTACCCTGTATAATGTACAAATATAATTGTTTATTAAAAAATTACTAAATTTCCGACCGAATTCGATCGGAAATTGGTGTCATACTTCTATGTAATGTAAAAAATAATTATTTATTAAATTGTTTTCAAATTTCCAACCTAATTCGGTCGGAAAGTTTGATATTATTTGTTTTTCACCCAAGACAAAAATTATATATATTTAATTAACCAACCAAAATAATTATAATTCAATATTTCCGGTCGAATTCGGTCGGAAAAATATTTTTATACAAATTAAAATATAAATCTAATAATATTTATGTGTGTAAATAATAAAGATGGTTTAAATAAATAATATTTAATACTTATGTATATATATAGAAAGAGAGAGAGAGAGAGTATAATATCGTATATATACTAAGTGTATAGTATATACATCTTAATAGAGCTAATGTTATATCGAATATAGCTTATATACTACACACTTAGTATATATACTACATTATACTATACATACATGCGCACACACACACACACACATATATATATATATACATACATACATACATATATATATACATATTAAAAGCACGAAAACCCTTAGTGAAATATCGTTCGCCTTTTTTACCCTTTAAAAATAGACTTTATAATAGACAAAATCGTAATTTAGTTATTTTCCTAAATTTTATGACTTTGAAATCAGCTAAAATTTTTGTTATTAAATATTTTCTTATTTGAATTACATAGAAATCCTAATATTTAGGACATTCAAATAATATTATTTTGGGGAAATCAGTAATACATAGGAGTATTACGTTTCTTTTCGATACATTTGCTTACGATAAATTCAATGACATGTTTGACATTTATTTTTTCTTATAAAACACTTTGAATTCTAAGGGAAAGCTTCTGTATATTGTTACTATTAAATAAAAGTGAGAGGTTTATATTTAATTAAATATTTTTAAAATTAGTGAATGTACATTTTAAATATTATAAAACAATAATAAAGATAAAAAAAATTATTCGAGTAGTAAAGTAGTTAACAAATAATCTATATTTCATATAATATTATAAAAGTATGAAGCCCCAATGCAGAAAAAATAAAATAATTTATTTTTAATAGTTAGAACAAATAATTATGTCTTTTGATTAATTACTTCTTCAATTAAGTTTATATTAAAAAATTGTTTTCTGAGATTCAAACTAACTAAATGTTAAAATATTTTTTTTATTATATTGACATGAGAATAATTGCAACTTATAGTATTTCGGGTATAGTTTTTAAATATTTAAATTTTAATTTTAAAATATCAAGTTAATCCAATCTAATTTAGCTTTTAAAAGTAGTCAAATTAACTTTCGAAAAGTAAAAAGATTCACATAAACTATAAAGGAGAGAGTAATTAGCAAAATAATTCAATTTAATTATTTTTTAAAAGCATCATATAAGTTAAAAATTTAAATTGATAATACTCTTAAGATACATAAATTTATTTCTATAAGAAGAGGATTGACGGTGAAAAAATAAGAGTAAAATTGATTATGTTGTAATCTTAACTTATTATTTATTTTCTGTATTATGTAACAAAACTAACAATAATTTGATAAGATATTCACATATGTCCTAAGAAATTACAAAAACACATACGTATATGAGACATAATTTTTATTTATTGAACTAGCTAAATTAGATTAATATTTATATTTCTTAGGGCTTAGATCTTCTTTCGTTTAATTTGTTCAATAACTCAAATAAATTATTTAATACAATTACCTAATTTTTTAAAATTATATACTTATGATATAGGATACACGCGTAAAGCGTGTACACTAAAACTAGTATATATATATATATATATATATATATATATATATATATATATATATATATATATATATATAATCTTAACATAATTGCTATGTTGCAGGTTTATTCTTAATCATCGGGTTACAAAGATAATCACTGATATTCTTGGCTCGTTGTATTTGACACCCTATCCGTTGACTTTCCAGAGAGTCTCGTGCAACAGATGTTCAACCAATTTAAGGTTTTAATACAATTCTTATCTATTTAAGTTATATTACAATATTTTCATCTAACGTTACTTACTTTATTTGCAAACTAAGTGTTCCTGGGAGGACCGGTATAACCGTGAAATTTGTAAAAATTGGGAGTACAAATGTCGTAAGAGACTCTCTGATTCCTTTAGCTCCGCTCGAAGGGTTAAAAATAAGTCTTCATGGGTTCTACTGGGTGTATGGGTGGATCTGCAGAGGTATTGGACCACCGAAAAATTCAAGAAGCAGAGTGAATAGGGAAAGAAGGCCCGAGCATCTGAGAAGGGTGGCTCCTTGCACTGTCTGGATTCAAGGAGCATGGGGGATACGAGGAGACAACTGATAATTCCTTAAAATATTTCGGTCTATTTTTATCGAACTATATTTATATATCTCCCAAAATTTTGGAATATCACGGCAAGTTGGCGTTTCAAAAATACACACATAATATTCCGGTACCTATGTTGGTTGGAGGTAATAGGTACGCGGTGAAATAGTCAAGGTGAGCTTAAGTTGGCTTGAACATCACCGTCCAAAAAAAAATTGCATACATAATGTATAGTTAGCTTATCCACAATCCTCTCCGAACTATCCCAATAATCTATACAAGTTGTAAGCATTAGCAGAAATACTTGTTTGGAGTTTATACTAAAAATAATCAATTCACTCTTTTTCTTTATGTGATATCGGCTGTTGGTGGAAACACATTGTTTTTGCTCTCTAATTAGCTAAGTGACTTGTTTTGGAGCTATAACAGAACGTAAAAGTGAGGGTTAGTTGACTGCTTATCAAGAAGAAGTCTATTTATAGGCATTGGACACTTAATTTATTTGTTCTCATCCTTAATTGTTCCATGTTTGAAGTTAATTGTTCCATGTTTGAAGAAGTCTATTTATAGGCATTGGATACTTACTCAATTAATTCATAATTTTCTGACTAAACTGGCATTACGATGCATTTTTCTTCAAGGAACAAAGTCAAAAGGTTTTGTGGTATTAGTTTGTAGGAGATGAGGTTATAAACTTTTGTGGTCTAGAATATTAGTCATTTAGCAGTCCGTTGGAGTAGTCACCGAATTGACCCGTGGTTTTTCTGTTAGTTATCGTGCAAATGAACTAGATATTTGGCCTTTGCGGCTCAGACTTCAAAAAATTAGTATAAGTCACGCTAAAGTCATTTACTTATACTTGAGGTTGCATGGCCCAAATCTGTTCTTGTTTTAAACTGCATATTTTTCACGTTTTATATTCATTAAATAGGAGTTGAGATAGTTCTTTATGTGATAGGAGTAAAAAACACAAAAGTTTGTGATGTGTCTGTTTTCAGATTGCACGAGACCTATAATATGTTTAAACACTTTCACCACAGAAGCTTGTCACCTGCAGCTTCATGTTGTATTTTTTATTCTATGTTTCTCTCAACGATCTAGTTACTTAAAATTCCTATTTCTTAAATTGCACTCTGCTTTTACAACAAAATGCGAGTATAACTACAACTTTCGTTAACATGTTTATTATATTTGTAGGAAAAATAATTGGGGAGGAAGATGAGTCATGATGAGTTCTTCATGGAGATTCACATTCGGAAGAAGAAGGCACCGACAGATCCAACTAGAAGGGTCGAGGACCGGGCGGAGACTACATATATAAGTTTCATAACTACTATAAATATTTATTATATTATATAGTTAGTAATTTTCTATCTTCTAAATAAAGGGTCGCTGCAAGATCAATTTGGAGGAGTACACTCAGAGCTTGCCACCGAATGAGCAAGGCGAGCGACCGCCCATTTCAGACGAAGAAGAGGAAAGGATATGGTTGGATACTGTCGGCGGTCCTAAAAAAGGGATAGCATACGGCCTTTCAGATAAATCGTTTCGGCGCTACAGGGCTGGATTGCAAGGTACAGGGACTTCCGCCCAAGGCGAGGCGATTGTTAGTTTGACTATACAGTCTATGGAACAGAAGATCGCAAAACTGACATCAGAGCTTGAAGAGACCAAGGCTAGAGAAAAAAAAGAGATTTGATACCCTTCAAGTTCAACTAGAAAGGAGGGACGAACAATTTGATACCCTTCAAACTCAGCTAGAAAGGAGGACCGAACAATTTGATCTCCTTCAAGGTTAGCTGGTCAATCTTCTTGCTAGTGGTGCTTTCCCCATTCCTCGGTCTCCTCCTCCTTCCCCACGTGCCGACGATGAAGGTCCTAGGACTGAAGATGGAGATGATGCTACATAAAAAACTCATTGAATGTTGTGTATTGTTAAATAAAGTTTTAAACTTGTCAATATTTTGTTGTTGTTGGTTATTTGAATGATGATTATATTGTTATTTTGCTATTGAACATTTTAGTATTTGTTGTTGTGGTTATTAGTTGTTGTGGTTGTGGTTATTAGTTGTTAGTTAATTGTTGTTGTTGGTTATTTGTTATTGTTGGTGGTTATTAATTATTGTTATTTTGTTGGGTTTTCATGGTTGAATGGCAGCAATGTAAGCTGCCATTATAGAATGTATATTGGTTTAAAATGGCAGGTGGTATAGCTTAAAAGCAGCCATTTTCTGCCCAGTTTTTACCCAGATTTTTGAACAAATTCGGTCGGAAATTTCAAATAAATTCTCCAAATTATTGAAATTTCCGACCAAATTCGGTCGGAAATTATGAATTTATATTTATTTTTTAAAATAAATTAACAGATTACAAATAATTGTTTAATTAAATATTATTATTATTTTTTAAAATTTCCGACTGAATTCAGTCAGAAAACTAAAATTAAAAAAAATAATATTTTCCGACAGATTTCGGTCGGAAATTTGAAAATTAAAAAAATATTTAATAATTTCTGACCTATTTCGATCGGAAAATAAAGTTTGACAGTCAGTCAACGCGTTGAATTTTTCGACCGATTCCGGTCGGAAATACTCAACCAATTGTGATCGGTCCACATTTGCGACCATTATTTTTCCGTCCAATTAAAATCGGTTAGAATTTGGTCGAAAATTGTGAACGAAAATCACCTGATTTCTAATAGTATTTCTAACTTGATCAATTCAATAAAAAGAAGTAACCTTAGACAGTTATAAAAATAATTCAGTGCATTTTCTCCCCTTTGAATTATGATTGACCTTATTTTTAAGTGGGGCCTAACAAATGAATTTGATTCTCCGAGCTCATAGTGTTTTTTAGTTTCCTTCCAAATTAGGAGGATTTATAGTGTTTTCACACTTCCCTCCAACGTGACTCGTTAAAAGGGTTTGACGCAAGACTCCTTTTAGCCATGCTTTTACTGAAAGTCCAATATTCCAACTTTAGTCAGAATGGTGTAATTTGCATCTTTAATTTGCCATATTCTCTACTTTATCAAGAATCTGCACATTTTGATGAGTTTTAGAATTTCATACCCATAATTGAACAAAGAATAGATAGACTTGGTCAGCAATAAATTTGTTCAACGATCGAATACATGGCAAGATGTTTAAACAAGCTAATTGTCAACTAACATATATCCCTCAAATAAGTGAACGTGATTTCTTTTTTTGTATAACTATCTGGTATCTGATATCCAAGTCAATAAAATTTAATAGTTCTTTTCCTTTTGTGACTAACTTAAGTAAGTAAAATAGCTAGTAAGCATTTTAGATTTTAATATTATCTATTGCACCTTAAGATTTCCTCGCAAGCAATAAGTCAATCGGAAGGCGTGAGGTTGAGAATTGAGATTATTTGTATTCGTTGCGCGTTTGAAACAGTTAACTCATATGGTATTTGTGATGCGTTAGAATACAAGTTATACAAGCTGGTAACAATTGAACAATAACAACAAATGGTAATTAGGTAAACTTAGTTATTGGACTCTAAACTATAGTACTTTATGAAAATTCCTCCTTATCCAATTTATCTAGCAAATATATATGATCAAACCTTAATTCAAAAGTTGTGGCCTGATAATTATAAGCTTAATTTTGTTCGATCTACTATAGGTTAATTTTACCTTGCTCGAGGACGAACAATGATTTAAGTGTGGGTTGGTGATGTTGGGCATATTTCTATATGGTTTAACGTCACTTTACCCATGTTTTAACCGTATTTTGGTGTTATTTGATATTAAAAATGCCCAACACATGTTAATTATTGGTTTTTCGACTAATTAAGTTATGTGTGATGATTTAGGGTTTTTAGAGTGCAAAAATATAAAGAAAAGATAACTCCAGCTACGGAGAAGAGGTAGAGAAAATGCCACTGAAGCCCCCTTAGCAGTGAAGTCTCAAGAGAGCATCCACCTTAGCATCCACACCTGGGCACATCAAAGTTGAAGGAAGAGAGGGCGGATACGAAAAGCATCCATCCTAGCATCCGATACTGAGAAGTTCAAGCTGAAGAGGACGCAAAGCATCCAACTTAGCATCAATCCCTGAGCTGACTCGAAAAGGAAAAGAAAAGTTTCAGCCCACAACTTTTGTACGCAATATATAAGTCCAAACTGCCTCTTTCGCTACAAGAAATTTGGCCAAAACCGACCAAAGTCGGTCGATTTTTAAAAATACTTTATTTTTTAATTTATTTTACGAAACAATCAACTTCGGTCATTTTTTTGTGCAAAAATGCGGAAAACTATTTTAGCATCCCACAAAATTTATTTTTTAAGAAAGCAACCGAAATCGGTTGGTTTTTCATATAAAATAAATTGAACATTAAAATTAAAATTAAAAAACCAGCCAAAATCATCAGTTATTTCAGTCAGTTATTTTAAAAAAATGACCGACTTCGATCAGTAATTTTATATTTTTAATAAAACCGACCGAAATCAGTCGGTTATTTTCGTGCGAAAATGCAATTAAAGAGTACAAATAAAATAATAGAAAGACTTAAACCAAAATTGTATTAATGGTCCAATGGTAGAGTCATATCCTTCTATAGTATAGACCATGGTTCGATTCCCAAACGGTGCATTTGTAAATTGCATAAATAAAAATACCGACCGAATTTGGTCGAAAAATACAGACCGACTTCGGTTGGTTTTTTTGGGCAGATTGTTTTTGGATAGTTTGCGAAATTTAATTGACCGACCGAAATCAGTAGGAAATTGCTATCAACTTCGGTCGCTATTTATTACCAACCAGTCTAATTTTGGCGGATTAAAGTCAGTAAGAAATCGGTCGATTTGTTCAATTTTTCGACCGATTTCAGTTCGTATTTCTGGACAATTTTAGGCAGTGTATTAGTAGTGTTTTAGGTCATCTAATACATTGGGAGGCAGAGAAAAGCAATCACAAAGTTCGAAAACGACATAATTCGTCTTGGGTTCTTACCTTTTCCCTTCTTTTATTGATTTTTTGTATTCTTGGAAATTAATTGAGATTGCTATCATGACTATTCGTGACTAAACTCTTTTATTATGGGGTTCTGATTTTACATAACTGTTACTATTTGGAGATTGATTTGACGATTTAATTTATCATATCGGGTTATTTTTTATATGTCACGATCCAAAATCCACCAGCCGTGATGGCACCAAACTCAACCCGCTAGGTAAGCCAATTAACAATTACCCAGTTTCATTTAACTTAATAAAACAATTCAAATTGGGTACGCCTTCAAACCCAGCAACAATCGAGCGTAGCAACATCGACATCCGGGATCTGTACGCACTGTGTTGGAAGTGCAGTATGAGTACAACCGATCCTATGTACTCAAAAAGTAACAAACGTAACCTCAAGTTGAAAGCCTTGACGAGTTAACACAAGATCGGGTTCAAAGCCAATATTTTCACAACAGGTCATAACAATATAAATGCAAGTATAAAAGAGATATCTCAAAAGCAAAATACTCAGCTTGTTCACAGTTCCAGAAAATGGTCATGCTTTTCAAATATCTCAGTGAAAGAAAATCCCAGATCTCTTACCGAAAATGCTAAAAGTACGAGTAAGTTTGAAAATTGTAATTTTTCAAATATCCTTTCCACATTAAATAAAATATTTTATTTTCTTTCCAAATAACAAGTATAAAGTGCCTCCCCATACCCACATATCAATGTACATAATAAGTCATGAATGACGTGATACTATATAGCATGATGAAGAATTTATCCCTATGCCTGTATGTCATGTATGCATGTGAATGCCATGTATCTCAGAGATGAAACATGTACTCGCACTCTCAGAGTACTCATTCTCATTACCTTGCATCCTCTCTTACTAAGCTCAATACTCAGCACACTAAATCACTCAGCGCTATATAATAACGGCTACGACGTACAACCCAATCCATATATATATAGTTGACTGCGCTCACTGGGGGTGTACAAACTCCGAAGGGGCTCCTACATCCCAAGTTCTATATCGCTGCGACGCGCAACCCGACCCAATATCGCTATGGCGTGCAGCTTGATCCATATATCGCCGCAGCCTGCAACCCGATCTATATATCGCTGCAGCCCGATCCATATATCTATTTATATCCTCATAATCAGGCCCTCTGCCTCACTCAGTCATCACTCTCTCCAGTGTCGCTCACGGGCTCAAAATCTCATGAAACTAGCCCGACAACAATGATATGATTCATCAACAACAATAGTTGAGACTGAGACACGATATGAATACATGGATATGACTGAGTACAAAATATCAATGGAAATCAGTGAGATGATAACAAGAAATAACCACTATGGGTACAAACAATATTAGCATAAGCCTAAACATGATATTTAGCATGATTGACAGCTCAATTGCTTTATCACATGATGAAAATACAAATATCAACAAAATAGGGCAACTATACAGGGCCATGGGAATAACAAAGTCCCATTTCACAGGGTACACACCCATACGGCCGTCAGCTAGAATGTGCGTCACCTCAATACCAATCACATAACACGTACTTCGGGGTTTCATATCGTCAACACTAAGCTTAGAAGAGTTACTTATCTTAAATAAGACAATTCCAACACCGAGCAAGCCAAACAATACTCCAAAAATCCCATCACGCGTGTTCTGACCTTCGAATGGCTCGACACTAATCAAAAACAACTTAAATACATCAAACAATGCTAAAGGAACCAATCCCAATCGGAAAAAGGTCGAATATTTAATCGAAAACCCAAAGCCCAACCCGGGCCCGCGCCTCGGAACCCGACAAGACTCACATAATTCGTCAACCTATTCAATTACGAGTTCAATCATACTATTTTACTCAAATCTAACTCCGAATCGGTGTTCAAAACTAAAAAATTTGTATTATGAAACTTTAGGCCAAACCCCCCAATTTCTTCTTTAAAATTCATCAACCAAAAGCTAAAATCGAAGATAGATTCATGAAATATAACCAAAACCGAGTAGAGAATACTTACCCAAATTCATATGCTGAAAAGTACCTCGAAAAAATGCCCAACTCCGAGCTCCCCAACTCAAAATATGTTAAATGCATAAAACCCTCATTTTAATACTGTTCTGCCACGTTTCTTGTGCCAAAAGATCTCTAAATTCACTTTTGATACCTCTAATGGATTCCTTGTGAAATTCTAGTCAATATAGGCTTTTGAATCACTCCATTTGACCTTATATTGAGGGAGATATATTTGTTTTAATATTTAGAAATAGTGTAGATATTTAAATACGCAACAGTGACAATTTTGTAATTAATCTAAAAAAAATCTGGCAACCCAATTCTTAGTAAAATGACTATAAAATCCTCATACAATGTCCAAATTTGACGAGTCTTTTTTCTATGGCTCCATAATTACAAATTACAATACAAATCTAATGCTTCAATAAAAATAGAAATCGGAGCTCATTTGTTCAATGTGGTACCATTTATGCTTAAAGAAATGAGGTTGAAACATAAGAAAAACGAGCGCAACACAACCCAAACCTATCTTATACTCACCTGATCCCCTCGGGACCCCGTCTAAACATACCAAAAATTTTCACATCATAATACGGACCTACTCGAGGCCTCAAAATACACATAACAACATCGAAGCGACGAAATACACCTCAAATCAATCTTAATGAACTTTCGAACTTTGAACTTCCAAAAACCCACGCCGAAACATATCAAATCAACTCAGAATTAACCCAAATTTTGAACACAAGTCCTAATATATCATATGGAGCTACTCGTGCCCCCAAACTACCTAGCAAAGTGCAAATGCTCAAAACGACCGGTCGGGTTGTTACATTCTCCCCCACTTAAACATACGTTCGTCCTCGAACGCGCCCAAAGTTGTTCTAAAAGCCATCAAATAGCCGTGTAACCTCACTATGCACATACCTGGGGGTGATCTCACGTCACTCTATCTCATCTAGGTCTGATAACACAACATGACTGAAATTTATTAATCCAACCTAGCCCATAAGCCTTAGAACCAAATTTTTCACATCCGAAATTTTCCATAAAATCATAATCTCACATCTACACACTGTATAAGTCTGAACAAGCTGTATCAAGCCATATTTGTAACCCAAGATGAAATCACATGATATACCATATAACTCAAATACTCATAGCAATATCTTCTAATCACAATAGCTGCTCAAAACAACCCACTACCGGTAATTAACCTCTTATCAAACAGAGCCTCTTTCTAACACGTTCATATACTGCTAACGATGAAAGAAACACACATAAACTCATAACCATTCATCAGACCAACAAGTTGTGGAACTCCCTCTCCTTTGATAGGAACTATAGCAAATTTCTAAGTCGATCAGCATCAATATCCTTCCAAATATACCGTAATCTGATCTGATAGCACCCATTCTACGTATGATGACCTCATCTCATCTAACATAGTCACTCCATGACACAGTAATACAGTTTAAAGCCACAACTCATGCAATCTGTGCACCAATAAGCAATATTCCAAATGTACTCAATCATGGAAAATGACTCGGGCGAGGGAATTATCTCGCAAGCTCAACATATACAGCCACAAAGAAATGCTAAGAACTTATCACACACCATATAACCAAACCACACGAATATAATACAAAGGATCATGTCACAACATAACTCTGCTACAATACGTGACCCATACAAACGTTGGTCCATATTATGTACCTCGAGCTACCCTACTCAAAATCAATGACCATGCAAAATTCGACATCAAGAACCCAAAGTGCATTACCATAACTATGGAGAGCAAATAACACAATACCACAATCAGAAAAGAACATAGCCAACACACAATCAGTCATGCAATACCCAAATACTCATCTCGCTCAAATTCCGCTATAAATCTCAAATAGAACCGCACCATATGTGCATATAACTGTCACGACCCAAATCGATGGGCTACGATGGGCACCCGTGTAACACCCTGTAAAAATTCGACTTAGGTATAAATGAGTTAAAGGAGTAGTAAGGATATATTTTGAACATGTGAAGTCCCATCGGGATGATTATGGGTGAAGATAGTTGTTTCAAAATCAAGATGGAAAGTGAGGTGCATAAGATTTGGCAAAATTGACTAAGTTTGCAGAAGGTCTATCTTCCAGCAGGTTTTCGTGAAAATATATAAGGAATCTGGAAAAACGCAAAGAATGAAAGTTATAGGCCTTTGAAATACTTTCCAACGAAATTTTATATAGCCCAAACGGATCTCTGTGCAAAAGGTTATGTCCATTTTACAGAATGGTATGCAACCACCGCGGTCCTGCCACATTTCACCGCGACCGCGGTGGCGAGGCAGTGTTCCAGCGATTTACCATGATAGGGACCATGACCGCACCAACCGGGATGTGGTGGATGACTTGGGAAGTCGTTTTTATCCCTATTTTGTCCCCCACAGCCCCAAAACATAAAAACTTGCTTTACAAAGGAAAACTCTCAAAAACCTAACTCTTCAAGGGTCCCTCCACCATCCAAGGTAAGTTATAATGGTGATTCTAAGTTAATTTAAATTTTCCAACATCTTATTAACATGGGTACACCCTCCATATCATTAGATATTCGATTTGGGACACCATTGTTGAGAGAAGAAACCCTAGAACTCGAATTCAAGAAGATTGAACGTCAAAAAGATTAAAGTTGAAAGGGTTGCCGAATGTTGTATTATGCTCAAGAGCAAGAAGTTAAGGTATGTGAGGCTAACTCTCTATGTTTGTGAATTTTAATTATTCTCCCTACACTACGTTTCTTTTACGACATATCAATTGCCTCAGAAATATAGTTAAGCCTAGTTCCTTGAATAGTTGTAGGACTTCTATTCTCTAGCTTCATAACTCGTTCATAACTTTCATTCTGAATGTTGTGAGCTCAGTTCATATTCAACATAGACTTGGGCTTGATGTCCCTAATCTCTGTATAACTTACTCAACATGTCATAAACAGTTGAAGTTTCAGTGTCCATAACCAGTTCAAGAATACATGTCTCATTGGAGTCCTAATCAGTATTCCAGTATTATGTAACTCAGTATGATTCAGTAATCCAATATAATGTAACTCATTATGATCCAATATTGCAGTATCATATAACTCAGCGTGATTCCATATTTCACTATTATGTATTGCAGTATGATTCTTACTTCCTGATCTTAAATCCATAAATGTTAAACACCTATATTTGGGCCTGAGGCTGAAGCTAATGCTTTATGCATCTTTGGGCCTGAGGCCGCAGTTTATGCTTTATGTATTTTGAACCTAAGGTCGCAGTTATGTATATGTATACTTGGGCCCGATGCCGCAGTTTGTGCACATATATATATTGGGCATGAGGCCGCAGTTTAATATTCAGATAAACAGGTTATTCATCATTTAGAAGAGGGAGTATTCATATCCTTACTTCTTTTGTTTAGTTCAGTTATTAGGTATCATTTCATTTATTATTTATCATTTCAGTGATCAATTATCAATTCTCAGTTATCAGCATAGTTTCAGTTTCAGCATTTATAATTCTTTCTTTTAGTTGCTTTACATACCAGTACAATTCAAATGTACTGACGTCCCTTTTGCCCGGGGCCTACATCTCACGATGCAGGTAATGATTTACAGGTTGATGATTCAGAGCGCTAGGATTCTCGTACCAGCTATTTTGTGATCTCCAGTTCTTTCGGGGCATTATCATTACTACAGTCTTCACTATTCATATACAGTCAGTATTTTCAGTACTCAAATAGAGGCTTTATAGACTAGAGTAACAGTTAGACAAAGTCACGGGCTTTTCATATTAAGCTATGTTGGCTACAAATATGTTTCAGAATTGTATTAGTATTTCCGCACTTTGATTTATATCATCCAGACTTTCAGTATATCAGCATGTGTTAGTTTATCTTCCGCATTCAGTATGTTATGATACTACATGTTGATTCAGCCAGCCAATTGGTTCGGTCGGTCACATGTATTCAGGCACCGAGTGTTGTGTTACGTCCAGGCCCAGGCTCGGGGTGTGACAAAGCTTGATATCAGAGCACTAGGTTCAATAGTCCTAAGGAGTCTATGAAGCTGTGTCTAGTAGAGTTTCCTTTATATGTGTGTGTCATCCACTCATATAAACGGTTAACTACCAAGACATCCAGGATTGTCTCATTTCTTTCTACTCTAGATCGTGCCATGAATCTTAGAGCAATATGTAGCCTTTTCTTCCTATCGAATTCCAAATGTATTGGATGCCCAAGCGACGTGCAGGAGAAACCTAAAGTCCAAGAGAGGATAATTGTCCATTGAGGTATAATTATGTAGTACAGGTTGGTAAATACGCAACTTTAGAGGATGTAAAAAGTGGGATGCAATGGATAGCGTTACAGATTAGAGCATAACCTTATCAGAAAGTACAAAAGCAGTTATCATGTCTTATGGTTATCAGTTTACCTCAGTTACCAGTTATACAATCTTTCAGTTAGCAAGTTTATGGTTATTCAGTACGCCAGTATTCAGTTATATATTTACCAGATATCCAATTTTCAGTGTATCAAAATTCTGGTGACGGGTGAGTAATACAGTGATGCCTATGGGTTCTCAAAGAAAATGTAAGTAAGAGTGGTTATAACTAAATCTTCGCATATTTTAGGTCCGGATTAAGACCCAAGAATCGTCGGATGGTGTAGTAAGTGATTTATCAGATGATGGTATACTCTGAAGGATAAGTTTGTGTATGGTAATCGTATGTGTTTTACCTTAGAAAACTATTTCTTTTAATTTTGGAAATGGAGCCACAAGTTGGATGATGATAGTTGAGTTGTTAGACCCTAGCATTTGTCATTATAGTTTTGGACAGAAAAGAGCCTAAGGGCAAAATACCTAGGAGTTAGAAACGTTTGTTATTACTAAAGATGTGATTTCGTACAATTCATGCAAATGACTAGAAGATATGATGTATGAAATGAGAACTAAGAGCAGCCAATAGTGAATTTCAGGGAATGATTTTAAGTTGTTCATATTTATTCAAATCAGAACTAGAAGTACCACATTAGTAAGTTACTATAAGAAGCAGCTATTGGTGTAAGATAAAAGATATGGCAATTCCCCCTTAGGTTATGTGACTAAATGATTACCCGGGATGTTTATAATATGATATGATTTTATATTATATTGAAAGTTTGGGGTTACATATTCTAATTTTGTTTAAGACAGATGAATTTCCCTAAGTGTGATCCATGTATATAGTTCGAAAAGAATGATAGTGTGAGGCAAAAGAATATGGTCAGATGGTGAGGGAATTTAGGAGTAACCTTATGATTCACTTTAGTTATTCAAGTCAGGAGAAGAAAATATGATGTTAGCAGGTGGTTAGTAAAAGAATAGTAAGTAAGTTTTGAGTTGATACAGTGGATTAGCACTTTCAGCAGAGCTAGTAGGGGTACAATTTGATTCACTTAGCCAGGTTAACTCTAGTGAGTGGATGACAGTTTGAAATACCGAACGTGTGTTAGAACCCAAAGAGTTTAAGTTAAACTCGAAGTACAGTAGTAGTGGGAAAAAATATTAGCTAGCAGTGAGAGCACAAACTATAGAAGAATAGCCTTTAGGAATTATCGTAATGTGGTTTCTCCAGGATTGACAGTGTGGGCAGAGTTAAATTATTAAGATTGTATATGATAGCTATGAATACATTTGCTTTCCGTTAAGTGAATAATTTAGTTTTTCCTAGTAAGAAATATTTCTCAGAAGTAAGTTGGAAGATGAGTCGTCATTGACGTAGAGTGCAAAGAATTGCAGAGAATAAGGAAAGTTATTTGGATCCCAGCAAAAAAAGAAGGATCCACAAGTATAAGACTTGTGGTCTAAGGGGTGATGTGAAATTTTTTAGTAAGTCCAGTTGGAGATCTGAAACTCGAATAGAAGCATGGCATATGAAAAAGAAAATTAGTTCGGTAATGAGGGAAAATTGTATAATTACCATACGGATTATGTCTAGCAAGAGTAAGAAAAATAAAGTGAGTAGAATGATCACCGAGTTTAGTTATTGATGATAAAATGATCACAGAAAGCTATATAATCATGCCCAGTTATTTATCAGAAGGGTAGTGTCATTGCACGAGACTCTAGTCTTCAGAGTACTGGTTAAAGACTTAGCTCACAACAATTCTATAAGTGTTTTCAGGAAGTTCTTAAGAAGATAATGTGTGGGAAGTATAACTCATGATTGAGGTAGAAAAGAGAACTCTGGTAAAAGAAGTTCACCAGCCAAGATAGGAATTCGACTTCGGACTCTAAAAGATGACAGAGTTGTTGTCTAGAATATGACTTGTTCCCCCTTAGTAGGCTAAGTGAAGGAGAAATAGTTTGATGATCCCTATTTGTTGTAGCTGAAAGAGGACATTCACAAGTATAAGATGATGGCTTTAGAATAAGGGGGAGATGATGGTACTTTGAGGTACCAAGATTGTGTGTTCCAAACATAGATGGACTTAAAAAGGGAAGATCATGTTAGAAGCCTATAATTCCTAGTATTATTTCCATCCAGGTCCCCCAAATATGCATCATGACCAAGGAGATTGATTGGATGAACTACATGAAAAAGAACGTCGCAGACTTGCGGCTAATTGTCTTAATTATCAGCAAGTGAAAGTCGAGCAGCAGAAAGCCTAGTATTTTATCACAGAATACACATATTTTATATGGAGATAGTAAATATGAAATTTATAAACGGGATTATATTTCTCATTTTAAAAGCATGATTTGATTGGATGATTGTAAATCGACGTACCAAGTCAGGACATTTCTTGCCAGTAAGGAGTACAGATTCAACAGAAGATTATACCAAGTTATACATTCAGGAAATCGTCTAATTACATGGGACTCCATGGTACGTCATTTGGGACTGTGGTGCTCAATTTAAAATGAACTTTTAAAAGTTCTTTCAGAAATGATTAGGCACACATTTTTCATCCTAAAAGCAAAGCGCATTGTTCAAACAATTGAGGATATTTCCTTGGTGTTAAAAGTAATTGGGATGATCACATACCTCTTATTGGCCTTGATAATAATAACCTACCATTCTAGTATCAAGATGGCACCGTACATTGCTATGTATGGGGGAAGGTGTAAATCACCAATTGGTTGTCGAAGTTGGAGAAGTGGAGTTGTTAGGACCTTATTTGGTCTATCAGACTATAGAGAAAGTTAAGTTGATTCAAGAGCGTTTGAAGAAAACTCAGAGCCGCCAAAATGTCCTATTCGAGTGTGTGACATAGAGACCTAGAGTTTCAAGTTGATGATTGGGTGTTTTTGAAAGTTTCGCATATGAAAGGCATTATGAGATTTGAGAAGAAGGGAAAGCATAGTCCCTACTATATTGGGCCATATAGAATCTTGCGAATGATCGGTCAATTAGCTTATGAGTTAGAGTTGCCACCAGAATTAGTGGTGGTACAACTAGTATTTCGCGTGTAATGTTATAATATTCAAGTTTCCAGCACTCAAATACTCATGTCAGTTCAGTACTCAAATACTCATGTCAGTTCAGTACTCAAATACTCATGCCAGTTCAGTACTCAGATACTCATGTCAGTTCAATACTCAGATATTTAAGTCCGTTCAATACTCAACTACTCATGTCAGTCCAATACTTAGATATTCATGCCAACTTAGTACTTTGATATTGATGTTAGTTCAATTCTCAAATATTCGTGCCAGTTCAATATTCAGATATCCATGTTAGTTCAGTATTCACGTATTCATGGCAGATCAATATTCAGGCAATGCAGTTCAGTTCAGTATCTAAACAGTTCAGTAATCATGTATTCATTATGTTTAGTATGCAAGTGTTGATGAAAGTTCATTGTTGCACCAGACCCGTTTAAGATCCGGAGTTAACAGAAGTTACGGTCAGGACAATCATTCGAGGACGAATAATCCCAATGGGGAGATAATGTAACACCCCGTAAAAATTTGGCTTAGGTATGAATGAGTTAAAGGAGTAGTAAGGATATATTATGAACATGTGAAGTCCCATCGGGATGATTATGGGTGAAAATAATTGTTTCAATATCAAGATGGAAAGTGAGGTGCATAAGATTTGGCAAAATCGACTAAGTTTGCAGAAGGTCTATCTTCCAACAGGTTTTAGTGAAAATGTGTAAGGAATCTGGAAACATTCAAGGCATGAAAGTTGTAGGCCTTTGAAATATATTTCCAACGATATATTATGGATTCCAAATGGAGCTCTATGAAAAATGTTATTCCCATTTTACAGAATGGTATGCAACCACCGCGGTCCTGCCGCATTTTACAGCGACCGCGGTGGTGAGGCAGTGTTCCAGCGATTTACCGTGGTCGGGACCGCGGTCGCGCCAACCGAGACGCGGTGGATGACTTGGGAAGTCATTTTTAGCCCTATTTCATCCCCCACAACCCCAAAACATAAAAACTTTCTCTACAAAAGAAAACTCTAAAAAAACTAACTCCTCAAGGGTCCCTCCACCATCCAAGGTAAGTTCTAATGGTGATTCTAAGTTAATTATAATTTCCCAACATCTTATTAACATGGGTAAACCCTCCATATCATTAGATATTCGACTTGGGACACCATTGTTGAGATAAAAACCCTAGAAATCGAATTCAAGAAGATTGAACGTCAAAAAGATTAAAGTTGAAAGGGTTGGCGAATGTTGTATTATGCTCAAGAGCAGGAAGTTAAGGTATGTGAGGCTAACCCTCTATGTTTGGGAATTTTAATGATTCTCCCTACTCTACGTTTCTTTTATGACAACCCTGGAATGACCCAGATAGAAAGGAAAACAAAACAAACTACCAAGACTCCTTCCTGGCAGGGATAAGAGTAGCCTTCCAATTGTTAAGCTTTGAATTCGGCCCTACGAACTGCATCAGTTGCCTCAGAAATATAGTTAAGCCTAGTTCCTTGAATAGTTGTAGGACTTCTATTCTCTAGCTTCATAACTCATTCATGACTTTCATTCTGAACGTTGTGAGCTCAGTTCATATTCAACATAGACTTGGGCTTGATGTCCCTAAGTCTTAGTATAGCTTACTCAGCATGTCATAAACTGTTGAAGTTTCAGAGTTCATAACCAGTTCAAGAATACATGTCTCATTTTAGTTCTATTTAGTATTCCAGTATTATGTAGCTCAGTATGATTCAGTATTCCAGTATTATGTAACTTAGTATGATTCAGTATTCCAGTATAATATAACTCAGTGTGATCCAGTATTCCAGTATCATATAACTCAGCGTGATTCAATATTTCACTATTATGTATTGCGGTATGATTCTTAGTTCATGATTTTAAATCCCTGAATGTTGAATACCTATATTTGGGCCTGAGGCCGCAGTTAATGCTTTATGCATCTTTGGGCCTGAGGCCGCAGTTTATGCTTTATGCATTTTGGACATGAGGTCGCAGTTATGTATATGTATACTTGGGCCCAAGACCGTAGTTTGTACGCATATATATATTGGGCCTGAGGCCGCAGTTTAATATTTAGATAAACAGGTTGTTCATCATTCAGAAGAGAGAGTATTTATATCCTTACTTCCTTTGTTCAGTTCAGTTATTAGGTATCATTTCATTTATTAGTTATCATTTCAGTGATCAATTATCAATTCTCAGTTATCAGCTTAGTTTCAGTTTCAGCATTTATAATTCTTTCTTTCAATTGCTTTATATACCAGTACAATTCAAATATACTGACGTCCCTTTTGCTCAGGGCCTGCATCTCACGATGCAGGTAATGATTTACAGGTTAATGATTCAGAGTGCTAGGATTCTCGTACCAGCTATTTGGTGATCCCTAGTTCTTTCAGGGCATTATCATTATTACAGTCTTCAATATTCACATATAGTCAATGTTTTCAGTACTCAAATAGAGGCTTCATAGACTAGAGTAATAGTTATACAAAGTCACGGGCTTTTCATATTAAGCTATGTTGGCTACAAATATGTTTCAGAATTGTATTAGTATTTCCGCACTTTGATTTATATCATTCAGACTTTCAGTATATCAGCATGTGTTAGTTTATCTTCCGTATTCAGTATGTTAGATACCACATGTTGATTCAGCCAGCCAGTTGGTTCGCTCGGTCACATGTAGTTAGGCACCGAGTGTCGTGTTACGTCCAGGCCCAGGTTCGGGGCATGACAACCCGGTACCTTACTCAACCGAGTACAAATATAACATATCTTTTCGTATCATACTATCATAGATAACTGAGCAGGAGATTCTACTGTGAAATAGTTATAATATAACATGTAATACCAATTTATGAGTAAGACATACGGGCCTATAAGGCCAAAATAACCACTCGTACACTGAATATAGGCCGACAAGGCCATACAATCTTTTACGTACATGACATCTGTCTACAAGCCTCTAAGAACACATAATTTTCATAAAGGTCGGGACAGAGTACCGCCATACCAAACAATACACATCTAAATCATACTAACCAAACAAGCAACTCCAAAGCAAATGGAGCGCACCAACATCTTCCACTGAGCGGATAGCCTACTTAAAGGGCTCTCGACCTGTCTATCGGGACCTGTGGGCATGCGCAACGTCCCTAGGCAAAAGGTACATCAGTACGAATAATATACCGAGTATATAAGGCACATAAATAAGTACATAACAGACATGGAAGAAATATAGAGTAAATGATTCAACCTGTATGTTTGGATAACTCTGTAAATCATGAAATACTTATAGTATCATGCATATGCGTGTGAATTTCATGTAGTGCATAGGTACATGTGTTCATAACATTATCAAGCCTCTGAGGGCATCCCATCATATCATCTCGGTCACTATGTGCAAATCATCAATGTATACCAGTTGATCAGGTGGTGATGCATATATAACGCCGTAACCTTTTCCCATATATATATATATATATATATATGCGCGTATATAAGGCTATCTGGTCCTGTGTCAATGTACATGAATGCAATGCATGAAAGGTACGTCAATTAAATCTCTTGGAGTGTCATAAGATCATTATACATTTGAATAATATTATGAAGTAAACTTTTTCAACTTACGTATTTTTCTAATACCCATGAACAGATGATAGAATAATATGACACATGGGAAATCAAGAACATAAGCATCTCTAATATTTCTATGAATAGAGTCATGTATGGAACTTGTGCATTTGCACATTTCATTTGTATCTTATGGATCATGCCAAAAAAAAAGAAGGGATTACCTTAACATACCTGAACCGATTCTCTTAGAATTTGCAATCACGCTTTACAAAATGAATCAACCAACATTATCAATTTTTTGGTACGATTTGTTTTGCTATTTAAAGAGCTCACAGTCAGCCATGGATTTGGTATGTTATCAAATGTTTTGCAATTCACGTATTTGGTTTTGTAAGACATATGAACTTACATTGCCAAAAATGAAGTAATGTGATAGTCTTACTTATTATGGGTGGCCCACTAGTTGGATGACTAAGTCATCTCAATCATTCCAAAGATGACATCTATGCAAGACTAAATGAATCATTTAAATGGGATTGGGGTGCTTCCACCTAATTCCTTAGTGGGGGGAGGGGGAGGGTTTAATCATTATCCAATAATCCCTTAAATATTTAGGTAATATCCCATTACTTAATAATTAGCTAATTACCCACATAATTAAGACTTTACCCTAAATTACTTAAAATACTATTCACTTTTAACAAACCTTGTACACCTTACTATCATGGTCATGTAGTACCTTGTATGACACTAGTCCATAAATATTGGGTATTAGCGCTCGGCCCGTATTTTATCCCAACATGCCAAACTTGGACGAAAATTTGTTTTCTTTGACTTGCTTCCCCTCTCACCTTCACGAATTTACCCATCACTTGTTCGAAATAGCATAATCTGTATAATCTCCAAATAAATTTTTCCGTGGACCGATGTCCATTACCTTACGACAAATTCAACGTACAATACTGCAGGGTGCAACATCGTCGTAATTTAATATTGTGAAGCGTAACATCTTCATAATATAATATTGTAATGCATAACATCATTGTAATATAATACTGTAGGACGTAACATCATTGTAATATAATACTGTAGGACATAACTGTCACGCCCCGAAAACCGAGGAGCGCGACCGGTGCTCAACCGAGTAAACCCGACTGAGCAAGCCTGTTAGGTTTCATTCTACCCAAACTAATTCATGAATAAATAGGAGATGGACTCCATTAATCATACTTTGTAAGTATTTCATTAACAACTTTCATTTTATTTCCATTAGCAGCTTAATTCATAATTATCAAAATATTACAAGTTTTATAAATCTTTGCCAAATATCAAGAATTCTAACTCAATTCCCCATTATCAAACACCACCCACAACCTGTCTACAGAGCCTCTAAATACAACTGAAGAGTAATATGGAAATGCCGACAACAAGGCTCCGGCTATACCTCAAAATACAAAGTACATGATAAACAATTGATACAGGACCCCAAAATAAAGTGGGGCTCACTATGTTAGCAGAAAGGAAGACGTGTCACTAGCTGCGACCACCACTGCCTGCTATGGAACCACCTACATCCATTTAAAGACGTAGTGCCCCCGAAAAAAGGGACGTTAGTGCCATCGAATAGCACTAGTATGTATAACTAAACACCATCTCAAAAGAAAGAACAACCATACAAGAACAAAAGAATCATAAGGATTCAACAAAAGCTTTAAAGAATCACCACATCATCAAATAAAAGGAATCACATAGCTTTCACATAATTTCCATAGCTTTAGTTTGGAGCATTTAATACCGTTCATCATCATTCACAATATCACCGCTTTCTTGAGCGGAGTCCGATCACAAACCGATCGGCTAGGTTGCCTCATTTGAGACATGTACCTCAATCAAAATCTCATTCTCACTTTCCAAAATTCAATATCAGCACAATACCACCATGTGTGTGGCATGGCGTCCGATCACGGCCCGATCGGCTAGGCCACATTACCAAGGCGCTGTTCCTTTCTCATTAATCATCTCAGTTCAATCTTTATTTCACATATATCAATTCATAGGCATTTAGGGTCACAATTATCACAGCATATTTGGCATTAGGCTACATTTCATAACTCACATTCCACATCACTTTCACTTTCAACATCAAACTTGCAATTTAAGATAATGGGCACATACAAGAGCAATTCAAGTTGTAAGCATAGAGAGGAATTCTCATGATTCGGCATAATAATCACAATTTAAACTTGACTTGAAATCTATGTAATTTAGCATATAGTTCACATTCTTCACATATCCCCAATTTACCAAGAATAGCACATTGAACACATTGAGACACACCTTTCACATATATTCTTGCAACGCCAAATTCTTTAAAATAACAAATACTACATAGATCAAATTCCAGACTTACAACACATGAGGGGACACCATGGGAGCTCAATTTCTAAAAAGAGAGGGTTTTAGCCATACATACATTGTTTAAGCTTTTCTTATGTTTCTACAATCCACCAACACCTCTAGCAATAACAATCTATAAGGAGAAAGCGAAATTAATTAATAATTTAGAAGGATTTCCCATGGTATATCTCTTTTAGGAATTTCATTAAACACCTAATCACGTGAAATAGACTACAAGGTTCTACAATGGAAATTCCTTCTTCCCTCATCTAATTTCATCAAGAACTACCCAAAATAGTTCATTAATCCAACATACTATAGCTTAGTGTCACATGCATGGCCTATTCTAACCCCACAATATATTTTTGAAATCATAATCGCATATATAATATATTAGAAGTAGGACTTACCGGAAGATAGTGAGCTAGAGATTAGCATGCTTGATTCTTGAGGGTTTGTGCAAGATTGATGATTAGGAGGCTAGGTTCCCTCTTTCTCTCTCTAAAATGCTCTCACCTCTCTCTAGAATTAGTGTAAAATGTCCCAAATGAATCCCCAAAGCTTATTTATCAAAGTGGGTTCGGATATGAAAATTTTCAAAAATGACCCCCGAAGTCAACTATGTGGTGCAATTATGCTATAGCATAATCAAAATGTGGGAAGCATTCTTGTAGCATAATCATTATGCGATAGCATAATTGACAACATAATTAACATGCGACAACATAATATTTTGCCCGACACTGCTTCATTATGTGTCGCATATGCGGTCTGCATAGTCATTTTGCGATCGCAAAATTGGTCGCAAATCCATCCTTTGGTAATTTGATCATAACTTTGTGCAGGAATGTCCAAATGACAAACGGTTTGAAGCGTTAGAAACTAGACTCGAAGACCTTTCATTTGATAGGTTGTTCACCATGTAAAACCTTATATATATTTAGATATGCGCGTCCAAAGTGTAGACTTGTGCAAACTCATTTGGAATTTTATCCTAGTATAAAAATTTTCAATTTGACTTAGACTTAGGCCTCCCATTAGACCCCATATTAAACATTATATGACTTATACACTTATTTACCAAATCAAATTGATGTCCATCATGTTACTAGCACATAAAATATTATAATTAGCCTATATGGCACCACGAAATCCTAATTTACTTAGCGAAACTTTTCGGGGCCTTACATTCTCCCCCCCCAGGATTATTCGTCCTCGAATGAGGAGTAGATTCCTCCCCAAACACTTAAGATAACATATCTCTTTTCTAACCTACCTCGAGTCCCTAAATTTTGACTAACTCCCAAATGTTTCAGAAATTTCGGCAACATCTCCTTTGTAACTAAGCCTATCCACCTGCCAGAGAACCACCAAAACACCCTAACAACTCATCCACAACTCGACAAAGCACCACAATGTATATTTTCATAACACTAATCTTACCATTACAAGCGCTACATAATCATAATGATACCTGAACATTGACTGCACATTTTTAAATCATAACACCTATAAAGTACTTTTCAAATCGAAACTAATTGTTACACAATCAAGCGAAAATATTTTACTTTCGGCCTTCAAGGTGGCCTCCTCGACTTACAGGCTTTGCCAAAACACATTCACGGAAACACCCCAACCTCCAAACTTATCTAACAAGGATGACAACTAGATACCTCGCATAAGCTAACTATCCATTAACTTTACCTTCAATAATTTCCATCAGAATGATACTTAAAGGATCTCCAACTACCTTCTTAGGCATAAACATGTGAAAACACAAAATATATGGGGAACAACTATGGGGAACTTCATACTCCTAGTGCAACCTAATGTGAAATAAACTTATGCAACCTTTATTATCAACTCACATAACGTCTTGAAGGGAAAATATTGAGAATAACCTGCTCACCCTCCTCAATTCTAAATCTCTATACGAACACCCACACTAAACCTTTGATGACCTTCAACAATTACTCTAAGATGTGCTATCATAAACTGACCATAAAATTACATATCGAATATATGTGATCACACAGGGATGCTTCCTCTTTGACATGTTTGAACCTTTAATACCCACTAGATTTAATACAGTGAGGAGCAACGGAATTCAAGATCAGGCTAGAATTATACATGAATCCAATAATATGCTGAGCAAAGTATTTCATGAGGTTATATGCTAATAGACACGAAGATTACTACTAACAATACTAATATGGTTAATTATTTTGACGACATTAATTATTAGACACATGAGGCATATGGGTAACTAGTACATTGGCAATAGGAATAATTAATAAGGAATATTTAAGTACGTGACCCAGTCGTCTCCTGGAGTGTAGGAGAATCAATTTATTGGGAAGGAGAATACTTTGGCACCTTCAATGCGATATGGGTTTCAAAGTACAAGAAGTTGAATTACACTCCTATCGTTAACTAACACAAGGAATCTATGCCACAAGCCCATGAGGATGAAAAAAAGTTGAACACTTATGAGATTATCATGTTTCAAACAGCTTAACCCTTCATGATAAATGATCCTATATGAGAGAACTAAAGATATGAGAACTTGTCTTCCAAATCAATATGCACATGATATGTGCAAAAATCTGAAGGCATCTAATCTCAACCTTTCATGAGTGAAACCACATAGCTAGGACATCTTAATATTGGGACAAAATCATGTATTGGTTAGAGGGGTTCTAATGGTTAACATGATGCTCCGGCGAGAAAGACAAATAACACTCCTATCCACCCAGGAAGGTGGAATACCAAGGATAGCAAAACTCCCCGCACATGAAAATGACGTCGTCAATAATCCTAGAAGCCGAGTGAGCTGAAGGCCACGTAACCCATACAATCCGACTCATTTAATACTTTTGAAAAAGGGATGCACTTTGGTTTGAAATCATGGCAATATAATCTTGAACTTAAGGGAAATCATTACTTTTGGAACCCATAAGACAAACCCACGTAGCCCTAGAAAATAGTTAACAATGGCAAGAAAGTACTTAAAACATTACGAGTTGGTGTAGAATAAGGCCTCAAAGTGTCCACATGAATAAGTTTGAAAGAATGAGACATCTTAATGTATTTAATGGAGAAAAGTAACCTGGATTATCTACTCACAAGGACAAGAAGAGCAGGTAAATGGTTGTTATAAGAACATCTACAAGGAATACCAACAATATTTATTTATTCTAACAAAAGGCATATGTCTCCATCCTTGATGCTATAAGACTTCCTCTTTGATGCCATAAAACATAAATGAATTTTACAATGAGAGTTATCAGATTAAATAGATAGTAGGGCAACAAAACTAATGAGCACCATTTGGAACCAACAAGCTTAAACTGAGTTGAAGACATTAGAAGTTTATAGTAAAGGGGAATTTACCCACTTCCAGTGTTTTTTTTTTTTTGAAAATGGGGCTTGTAGAGTACATAAAAGTGAGATGAATTGGATCGAATCATATAGTTGGATAGCTAGCCGAGAAAATGAGATAAGATCGTATTGAAAAATATGGAGAAATGATATATGATGCAAGGTAAATGAAAAGAAAGTGAGAGAGCTTATGGAAGTATCCTTTACATTGTAACCACTAGGAAGGGTGGTAATATAAGGGATTACAAGAAGCTAGATTTTTGAGAGAAGATCTTTGTATGTAGTCACGTGATGTATAACTCCAGAATTCAAAAATCCAATTATGTTTAGCAACTCTACTTCACAATGAAGCACTACAACACACTTCTACACAACTAGCTATTACCAGCCATTTGGGAGATACTATAAGATTTAACTGAGAGAAAGGCTTTGACATATGAATGTTGTCGCGCCCCCTTTTTCTCGCGAAATCGGGTTTAGGACATTTGGGAGGACAACTCGTTCCCCTTTGGGAATTGGGTTTGAATTGGAGAGTTGCCACCTAATGATTAAAGTGCATTAGGACACTAGGAAGGAATTAATCTAGAAAACCAGAGATTGGGTAAGGGCTAGAAATTATCTCGAGGGGAAGGTGTTAGGCACCCCTCAGGATCCACTAGTGTGGTTCCCGGCCATGCTACAATTGTGACTTTAAGTAACAAGTAGGAAAATAGAAGTTTTAAATATAAGGGGTTTTCACATAATGGTTGCAAATAGATTAAAGTTTAAAGAAACAAAAGGAAGCTAAATTTTTGAGGAAAACAGTTTGAAAATTCTGAAAAAATAAACAAGTAAAGGGAGAGGGGGGTCCTGGGTTTACAAATAATATGGATCACCCCACACAACATCCGGTAATCACTCCTCAAAGAGGGGATACACGAGATGTTATCGTGTGGTCATCATATCCATATCTACCCTTTCCCACCTCATTAAGGTATTAAAGCGCGGAATAGTTTCATTACTTATTGCATGCTATTACCCGCCCATTCCTATCAGTCTCGGAGGTACTTGAGACTACTAATCCTAAAAGGGAGGGGTATGAAGTTTTGCAGTTTTAAAGGACAAAATTCTAAGGAGACAATTAAAACATATATAGCAAGTATTGGGAAAGCATGAACAGATACGACTCAAATAAACCTTCTTAAACCAAAGAGAGCATATAGTTTTAACATGTCTTACATGTACTGATTATGGTCTGATTAAACTTAAAAGGTTAAAGCGGGCTGATTTATGATATATTTTCAGATAAGAAGTCCGAATTAGACCTGCCCGCTGGTTGTAATTATCAAAGACTAGCGCAGTTATAGCTTTTACCTTAAAGCTTGCCAAGGTGTTGGGCGAAACCTATAGGCATGATATCTATTAGTTTCAGAAATAAAGCAGTAAACTGATTACAGGAAGGTTGCCAGTTTTTTACCAAGTTCTGCAGATTAAACTTAAAACGAGCGAGGCGATTCAAATTTGATTGATAGTTCTTATAGGCATATTTTCTAGGCGTTGTTAATTTAAAACACTGTCATTTGCGTACATGAATACTATAAGCAGGTCATCTATATGTTGTCGATTGTCTAAGCCTATAAATGCATTTGCTTAGTGACAGATGCAGATGCAAAATGCAGGAAGTCCTATAGGCATATTATCTATATGATAATGCAGAAGTGTAGAAGCCTATAGACATGGTCTCTATATAATGCAGAAGTGCAGAAACCTATAGACATGGTCTCTATGTAATGCAAAAGTGCAGAAACTTATAGACATGGTATCTATATGAAATGAAGAAGTGCAAAAAACTTATAGACATGGTATCTATATGAAATGCAGAAGTGCAAAAGCTGAAAGCAGGATATGTGAATGCAGAAGTATAGTAATCCCCTATGAACATGGTATCTACCCCTTTGCATGCACGATTGACCCTCTCTTTTTCACTAACAACCCCAATAGTTATTACAAATTATTACAGCCCAGAATGAATAAGAAAAGCAAAATTACATCAGAAATTAAAGTACAACCAAGGGGAGCCTAATTCAGACTCCAGGTCTGAAATATGAGATGAACCAACTCCAAAGATCAGGATCCCAATCCTTTCTCTTATTTGGATGTGTCAGAGTTGCCTAAGAGCCTCAAATGGACTTCGGGCAATGCTCACACCCAAACACATACAGGATTAAGAATATAGTGCAGTGTGGAAGGGTCAGCCCTCAAGTATCCAAGTTCAGAGGGAACTCAAGGTCCCAAGGCAAGGCTTACAAGAGGGGGCAAGAGCTTAGAAGCGAAGAGTAAGTGTAAGTGCAGAGTTTGAAAAAGGTAAAGTGGAAGTGGTAGAGAAATAGGGACAGACTAGTGGGCATACCTAGCAATAGGAAGTGCTGGCACACCCCACAAGCCTGTTAGAACACATTGTTTTGGGAGTCAGGATCCTCTAAGGGATCAAGTCCAGACATGAAAAATAACTTGCATATTATCATGTCATGAACTACAACTCAAATCACATAGAGGGGAATAGGGGTACAGGGATTCATAGTAGAAACAAGTAAAAGAAATTAATATGCTAATTAAACATTCAACTCTATATAGACAGTAAAGTAGACATGGATGTAAAGGATATAAGTGAACACATTGGGATGATGCTTAAGCTAAAACTAGAACATACCAGCCTCAAAGAAACAAGTGAAAGAAAGCAGTAGTCTTGCAAACCCAAAGTGCAAACAGGCAGTCAGAATGCTATGATCTTAGAAAAGAATTGTGAGGTTGTAAGGATGAAGTATGAAGTGTAAAAGTGTTGAACTGAAAGTTTGTTAAAGTGCAGAAGGGTCGTGCCCTTTTATAGTGTAGAAAGCAAGCAGAAATAGGTAAGAAAATAGTTTGAAAATCAATTACACAAGGTTTCCCCCTAATTAAGGGATTCTGATTTCAAACGGGCAAAACTAATTAAGGAAATGAATTCATCAAACACTTTTTCAAATCAGCATAAAAGGGGTAAATACATAAAGGTCTATTTAAGGACAGGGGCTTGACATCACACGGTTTGTGCAAATAAGACAAGAAAATCAGTTAACAGCCAAGAAAATCAAAAATTGAAGATTTTGTATAAATGACCGAAGTCAGAAAGTTGGGAAAGATTTCAACTTAAGGAAAATCAGTGCCAATCAATTAGACATATTAAAAGGAATTCTGAATCAATCACAAGTTGGAAAACCATTCTGAATAAAGATTCCTCATATATAAAAGCATACACACACGTTAAACATGAAGAAATTTGTCATGCTATTCAAAAGAGTCTAGCGTAGGAGAACCAGAATTGTGTGCAAACAAAAGAAATTCATAATTAGTTCATAGACCTAGAAATAAGTCTAAAAGAGTCAAGGGTCATCAAACAGAACCCTAATTTGATCATATGACCAAACTCGGAGGAAACCCCCAAATACCGGAAGAACATGCATGATAAAGGAAATCATAGTTTAAGAAAACCTTTTAGAAGGGACTTAAACAAAGTTCAGTAGAAGGCAAACAAAACTTAAGAACTCGGTAGGAAATACATACAATAGAAGAACACAAAAATACCGGAAAAGCATAGCAAAAGATCATATAGGAAGATACATCAAGATAAATATGCGAGCATGGTACAATACACAGTAGAAAAATAAAGCACAGAAGAACATGCATGATAAAGGAAAACATAAGAACATAGTAGAAGAACATGCGTGGTAGAAAAAATATATCAGAACATAGTATAGACAAATACACACAAGGAAAAGAAGAAGAAAAGTCAGAGAAACATTTTAAGCTTTTCAGAAAAACCCTAAATCGAAAAGAAGTGATTTTTGAAAGAAAAATTAGGAAAAACATTTAAAAACTCAAGTAGAGCACAGATATAGAACAGATTTAAGAAAACAATCAGAGAAAACCTCGAATAGCTAGGGTTTCAGAGGAACCCTAAAGCGAGAAAGGCTTGGAAAAGGTCCGATCTGAGTCGGATAAGTTAGAAATAGGCTCATAATGCTTGGATATGCCAGAGCAAGGCCGAAGAGGCCATAGAACCTCGAATCGGAGAGGATTTGAACGGACACCATTGAGGTCAGACCTCGAAACTTCGAACACCAAGTGTTTAAGAGCAGAGGGAGATGAGTTTAAGCCATCCATGGCCTGAGAGACCATGGATTTCGGTGAGCTGAAGGTAGAAGACAGTAGGAGATGATTAGGGTTTCAAGAACCTTCGAGAGAGTTTGAGAGATGAGAGGATTCAGAGGAGGCGGTTGGTGAGAAATGGGATAGGGTTGGGGGGTGTTTGGGAATTAAAAAGGAAAGGGGAAATTCTGGTCGTTGATCGAAATGATCAACGGCCTGGATCAAAAGGGGAAATCGGGCGGGTTGGATTAGCGGGTTAGGGGAGAGTCATTTTAGGAATTGGGCTGGCCCGTTTGAGTTTGAAATTGAGGTTAATTGGGGCTGAATTTAGGCTATAATTGAAATGAAGTAGGGCTAGTATTTAAATAACCACTTTTCCCTTTTATTTTTATAAAAATAGTAAAATGATTTATGAAAACAAATTAAAAGTACTAAATTAATTAATAATGTTTAAATATTAAATTAAAAATACTAGAATCAATTTTGTAATTATAAACGTAATTAAATCTTAAGATAGGCTAAAATTGCAATCATATGCAATTTAGCTTTAAAATACTAAATAAATTTATAAAAATGCGTAAAAATTACCTTAACTATATTTTGGTATAAATGTAAGAATAAAATAAGTTATTAACCAAAATGGTGATTTTGGGAATAACTATTAGTTTTTGTACTGCTAAAATGGGCAATAAATTGATTTAAAAAATCTTTTAAAAATTAGAAAAAATACTAAAACACTTGGGCATACTTATATATGCATATATATGCTATTTTGAAAGTATGTTCCATATATACAATGCATAGGAAAAAATTGGGTATCAATAGCTGCCCCTCTTTACTCGGGAAGGATGAAAGAGTTGTCGGGTAAAGATGTGATGGCCAATTTGACCGAACGAAATGGTTTGAAGAGGTTCACCATGATATAGTTCCTAAGCTGCCTACATATCCCTGGTCTTACAGGAATCAGGCCATATGTAGTTCAGGATTCGTCGGCGGAATATGCCGATGGAGATTTTTCAAGAACTGACGAGATATTCGGGTTGGGATGGATGGTAGAGCTGTGGGAACTGGAGCGGGGTTGCTCCTACTGATACGGACGATGCTCGCTGGTTTACCTGCAAATAATCAATGCAAGTGTATATTATGCGTAAATTTAAACATGATGCAAGTTCCCATTGGACCATGAATGCTGTCTTTGGACGGTTAGGATGACGTCCTTGGACCATGATGTCCTGGGCCATGAAGCGTATAATAAAAGAATCGCGGGCCATGAAATGATGCTCTCGGGCTATGAGGATGATGCCTCCGAACTACGATGCCTTTGAATAATGATATGCAAAAGATTAAAAGGGATCCTCGGGCCATGGCATGGTGTTCTCGGGATATGGAAATGGTGCCTCTGAACGATGATGATCTCGGATAATTTGGCTATCTTTTAGCCCATGAGATGCAGTAGGATGGCGATCTTTCAGCCATGCAAATGTAAATGAGGTGGCGATCTTTCAGCCATGCAAGAAGTAAATGAAGGTGGCGATCTTTCAACCATGCAGGAAGTAAATGAGGGTGGCGATCTTTCAGCCATGTAAGAAGTAAATGAAAGCGACGATCTTTCAGCCATGCGAGATGGAGATAGAGCTTAACCTCGAAAGGCAGAATGGTAGCCTTATGTAATGCAGGAAATGCAGATGGAGATAGAGCTTAGTCTCGGAAGGCATAATGGTAGCCTTATAAAATGCAGAGAAAGCAGATGGAGACAGAGCTTAGTCTCGAAAGGCAGAATGGTAGCCTTATGTAATGCAGAGAATGCAGATGGAGGTAAAGCTTAACCTCGAAAGGTAGAATAATAGCCTTATGCAATCCAAAGAATGCAGATGGAGGAAGAGCTTAACCTCGGAAGGCAGAATGGTAGCCTTATGCAATGCAGAGAATGCAGATGGAGGTAGAGCTTAACCTCGAAAGGCATAATGGTAGCCTTATGCAATGCAGAGAATGCAGATGGAGACAGAGCTTAGTCTCGGAAGGCAGAATGGTAGCCTTATGGAGGAAGTAAAATGGAAAATAGCATTAGAGTTTTCTTAGCTGATAGCGGATTGCGATATTGCGACTGCTAGGGATACTGTGTCTGCTGGGGACACTGCGTGCGAATAGCAGTTGTGAGTAAGTGCAATGGTTCTGAGCATAGTATTTCCGAGCAATCTGAGTCTTGTGAGTGTATAGTTTATTTGATGATTTTGCAACTCAAGTTCCTGCATCCAAAGAAAATCGTGAGTTTTGTAAAAGGGGGGATGTTAGTTCGTATTCCCGCTGGATCTGTTTGACCTGCTTGGCTCTGTTCCGGTGATACTGTGCGTATCATTGGGGTAGCGTTGCTAAACAAAGCAACTTTGATAACAGATATGCATGATCTAGTACAAAATATAACATAAATACATAATCGAGAATAGTTTTCCTTAGATGAACCTACGACTGCGGCGTGGTTCAAGACATTGCAACTTATCTTGCTCCGGAATTTTAAGGGTCCTCCTCAAAATTCTGCCCCAGTTTACTTGGCTGCTGCTTCTGACGGCTGCTTGCGACAAATAGCTGAAATCACTTCGCCTCAAAATTCTACCCCAGTTTCCAGTTGCAGGGGAAATGAAAATTTTATTGAATTGTGACCGAACCCATAGGGCTTCCTACATATTCCCTCTTAAACGGGAATCAGGTCAGGCGTAGTTCAAATTACATCATAAACAAAAGTATAAAGGTTACATATAGTATCGCTTCACTGCATCTAAATTGATCCTCTTCGGCCAAACTTCTCCGTCCATTTCTGCAAGTATGAGGGCTCCTCCTGTTAGAACCCGGTGGACCATGTACGGACCCTGCCAGTTGGGAGAGAACTTCCCTTTGGCCTCATCCTAATGTGGGACAATCTTCTATAACACTAGCTGCCCGGTGTGAACTGTCTCGGCTTGACTCTTTTGTTGAAGGCTCTGGACATTCTGTTTTGATAAAGCTGACCATGGCAAACTGCATTCATTCTCTTTCCGTCTATAAGAGCTAGATGTTCGTAACGACTTTTCACCCATTCTGCATTGTCGAGTTCAGCTTCCTGTATGATCCTTAGGGAAAGAATCTCTACCTCAGCGGGAATAACAACCTCTGTACCGTAAACCATCATATAGGGGGTTGCCCCGGTTGATGTGCGGACTGTGGTGAGATACCCCAATAAAGTAAGTGATAACTCCTCGTGCTACTGCTTATGCTTCTCTATCATTTTCCTTATTATCTTCTTGATATTCTTATTGGCGGCCTCTACGGCTCCATTCATCTGAGGTCTGTAGGCTATAGAATTCTTGTGTTTGATCCTGAAGGTTTCCCACATGGCTTTCATCAAGTCACTATTGAGATTGGGACCATTATCAGTAATGATTGATTCTAGAATTCCTAACCGACAAATGATACGGTCGCGGACGAAGTCTGCTATGACTTTCTTAGTCACTACTTGTACGATGCTGCTTCAACCCATTTGGTGAAATAATCAATTGCCACTAGGATGAACCTGTGCCCATTTGATGCGGCAGGTTCGATTGGTCCGATAACATACATTCCCCAAGCGACGAATGGCCATGGTGAGATTGTTGCATTAAGCTCGTTTGGAGGTACCTTTATTATATCTGCATGTATCTGATAGCAGTGGCACTTCCAGACATACTAGATGCAGTCTGTTTCCATAGTCATCCAAAAATAACCAGCTCAGAGTATCTTTTTGGCTAAGACAAAGCTATTCATATGTGGCCCGCAGGTCCCAGCATGGATTTTTTCTAGTAATTTAGATGCTTCCTTTGCATCGACACACCTTAGTAATTCTAAATCAGGAGTCCTCCTGTACAGGATTCCTCTGCTATGAAAGAAATTGTTGGATAACCTCTGAAGCGTGCGCTTCTGAATAGCATTTGCGAGCTCTGGGTATTCTCCTTTCACCAAGTATTCCTTGATATCATGAAACCAAGGTTTTCCATCCACTTCTTCTTCGATGTGAGCATAGTAAGCTGGTTGATTGTAGATTTTTACTGGAATAGGGTCAATGGAATTCTTATCTGGATGTTGTATCATGGATGATAGGGTAGCTAATGCATCGGCAAACTCATTTTGGACTCTGGGAACATGCTGGAACTCTGTCTATGTGAACCTCTTTCTCAACTCTTATACGTGATGCAAATAAGGGAGTATCTTGGAGTTCTTGGTTGCCCATTCTTCTCGGACCTGATGTATAAGCAAGTCTGAATCCCCGATCACTAGCAACTCTTGAATATTTGTGTCAATGGCCATCTTGAGTCCCAATATGCAGGCCTCGTACTCAGCCATCTTGTTGGTGCAAGGGAATCTGAGTTTGGCAGACACCGGATAATGCTGACCGGTTTCTAACACTAGAACTGCTCCTATGCCAACTCCTTTGAAATTTGCTGCTCCATCGAAAAACATTCTCCAACCGTCATAGGATTCTGCAATGTCTTCTCCTATGAATGATATCTCTTCATCAGGAAAATACATCTTTAAGGATTCGTATTCTCCGCCCACGGGATTCTTGGCAAGATGATCTGCCAAAGCCTGTCCATTGATTGCTTTCTAAGTTACATAGACAATGTCGAATTCACTTAGCAGGATTTGCCACTTGGCTAGCTTGCTAGTGGGCATGGGCTTCTGAAAGATGTACTTCAATGGATCCATCCTTGATATGAGATACGTGGTATAGGCACAGAAATAGTGCCTCTTCTGAGCTACCCAAGTCAGATCACTACAGGTGCGCTCTAACAGAGAATACCAGGCCTCGTAAGGGGTAAATATCTTGCTAAGATAGTAGATGGTCTGCTCCTTCCTCCCCATTTCATCATGTTTCCCAAGAACACAACCGAACGCTCCATCTAGCACTGTAAGGTAGAGTAATAGAGGTTTACCCGGCTAGGGCGGGACCAAAACTGGTGGTGTTGACAGGTACTTCTTGATTCTTTCAAAGGCCCTCTGGCAGTCATCAGTCCATTTGGTAGTGGCGTCCTTCTTCAACATCTTAAAGATTGGCTCACAGATGACAGTAGATTAAGCTATGAACCGACTGATGTAGTTGAGTCTCCCCAAGAAACTCATTACTTCTTAATTGTTCTTTGGCGGTGGCAATTCTTGAATAGCTTTGACCGCTGATGGATCCTGTTCTATTCCTCGGCGACTCATAATGAACCCAAGTAGTTTTCCGGCAGGAACCCCAAATGCACATTTCGTGGGATTCAGCTTCAAGTTGTAACTTCTTAGTCTATTGAAGAACCTCCTCAAATATTCCATGTGATCAGTGGCTTTCTTGGATTTGATGATGACATCATCTACATAAACTTCGATCTCTTTATGTATCATATCATGGAAAATGGTAGTCATGGCCCTCAAGTAGGTGGCCCCAACATTCTTTAACCCGAACGACATCATCTTGTAAAAGTACATTCCCCACGGTGTAATAAAAGCTATTTTCTTAGCGTCTTCTTCATCCATCCAGATCTGATGATACCCAGCAAAACAATCCACGAAGGACTGCAACTCGTGCTTGGCGCAATTGTCAATCAGGATGTGTATGTTTGGCAAGGGGAAGTCGTCTCTTGGAATGGCCCGGTTGAGATCCCGGTATTCGACACAGACTCTGACCTTCCCGTCCTTCTTTAGCACTAGCACGATGTTTGATAACCATGTCGGATATTCTACTGCCCTGAGAACCTTAGCTTTGACTCGCTTAGTGACTTCTTCCTTGATTTTCAAACTCATGTCAAGCTTGAACTTTCTAAGCTTCTGCTTTACCGGTGGACATGTCGGATCAGTTGGCAGTTTGTGAGCTTCAATAGATGTACTTAGACCAGTCATGTCATCATACGACCAAGCAAATATGTCTTCATTTTCCCTTAGAAATTCTGTGTATTCCTTCTTTTCTGACGGTGACAAATGAACGCTTATCCGAGTTTCTTTGATATTTTCTGCATCTCCTAGGTTAACAATCTCGGTCTCATCCAGGTTGGACTTAGGTCTGTTCTCAAAATTCTCTACTTCTTTAACAATCTCTTCCGGTATGTCATCTTCATTTGAATCTGTATCCGTTTGTTGCGTTGTCTCGTTGTATGTCACAGCCATTGGTTCATCAAGATAGGTAATAGTAATGTTGTATAAGTAAAGTAATGAGAGAAAATAATAAGAGTAAGATTTGTAAGGAAACCGAAATGCTTTGATAAATTTCATAACTTATTTGAACATTGGAAGATCTTATTGCTAAAATTCAAAAATGTGAAAGGAAAATCAACTAGTAAAAATAAAAGATAGTGCATGATGTTTTGTTCAGCCTTGCTACCCCGAGGCTTTTCGGGCCCTGGTGGTTCTGATGGTCCAATTGTTGAGGCATGCTCCTCGGCTTACGACTTGTATAGAAGGGCCTTCCTCCCCCTCCTCCTTGAAAATGACACAGCAATCCATGTCATCATCTTCCATGAATAAATTCCTCATTGATGCTAGTGCTTCCTCTTCTTCCAACCCATATATAACATCAGCTGGCTGGAAAGTCTGTTCTAAATGGGGTATCGGCTGCTCCAGTGTGTAGTAAGGGCCGCGCCATGGTGGTGACCAGTTGTTGAATTCCTTCCAAGTATACTCGTATCCCAGACCAAAAGTGGTGCCATGTTTCTTCAGTTTGATCGGCTTGGCTATTCCTTGGAGGTTCTTGCCAAGTCCCTTTCCAGGCTCATATCCGCTCCAGTTCAATATGCTTTCAATTATGTTGTCCCACCATTTGTCTTTGTCAACGGCATTGACTCACTCGATGTGGTGATAGGTTTCCCCGCCTATCTTTATCCTTCCTCCAATCGCTGGGATGGTTTGGCAACTGTATATGGGATTTCTACCGTCACCATGAATGATTACCTCTTGGTGGTTCCACTCAAATTTCACCGCCTGATGCAGTGTTGATGCTACGGCCCCAGTGGCATGAATCCACGGCTATCCTAACAGCAAGTTGTAAGATGCCGGCACATCTATTACTTAAAATTCAACATCAAACCAAGTAGGCCCCATCTGCAAATATAAGCTAATTTCCCTAATAGTGGACCTTTGGGAACCATCGAAAGCTTTGACATTGATGGCCCCGTCCTTGATCTCATGCAGACTCTTTCCTAATGTTCTGAGTGTTACCAATGAACGAATATTGAGGCTGGACCCACCGTCAGTCGGGATTCTGGTGATAAAATAATCCTTGCATTGCACAGTGATATACAACGCCTTGGTGTGACTCAACCCTTCTGGTGCCAACTCATCTTCATAAAAAGTGATCTTGTGACTCTCCAATACCTGCCCTACCATGTTTGTCATTTCTTCTCCAGTGATGTCGCTCGGTACATATGCCTCACTCAACAGCTTCAACAAGGCATTCCTATGTGCATCGGAGCTTTGCAGCAAAGCTAGGATAAAGATCTGTGCTGGTGTTTTGTTCAACTGATCGATGACTGAGTACTCATTTGCTTGTGTTTTCACCAGAGATCATCGGGCCCAGCTTCAGTGATGGTTGGCCGTCCAGAGGCCTGCTTGCTTGATTCAGCCAAATGTTCCGGGGTGTATACTCTGCCGGTTCTTGTCATACCCTGTGGCACGACTGCTTCTCTGGATTTGGCTTTCCCTTTCCTTCTTGTCGTGGCTGTGTAGTCCCAATGTATGGAATTTGTATGGAATGGCATTATAGACGACATTGCTACTGGAATGGGCACCTTTACTCCGAACGGAGCTTGTATTTTGGAAGGAAAGACCGCAACTTCAAATGGTCAGGTACATCTGTCAGGGACCCAAACTCGACCTCGATCGGTGCTGGCATATTTGCAGAGGATGGTGTTTCAAACTCAAGTGGTATGGACATGTTCACCTCAGCGTCCCCAGAAGGCTGAATCTGGACTACAATCGGATTAAGGGTGACTGTTGGTTTCGTTGGATCGTCGCCTTCTGTGATCAAACCTATTGACCCTTTGGGGTCCCAGTCATCCTCTATTTCAATCATGTGAACGCCTCCACCCGTATGGTCTGGTAGAGGGTTATTGCAGACATTCGGAGCGGGCTCCTTTGCCACAATAATCTTGTTATCAATTAGTGCTTGGATTTTATCTGTCAAAGAGCGGCATTCATCAATGGTATGTCATTTCATGCCGGAATGGTATACATAAGATTTATTATGATTGAGACATTGGGAAGGGTTTTCAGGAGTTATATCAGGGATGGGGTGACATAACCAACAGCTTTGAGCCTTTCATACAACTGGTCAATTGGTTCGGCAATGGTGGTATATTGTTTGGGAGTCTGTGGTCGAAATTTGGTTGGGGTCTAGGAAAGTTTTGGCGAATGGGAGGTGATTGATAGTGAGAGGGTTGAGTATTTTAGGCTTGGTAGACATGTGCGGGCTAGGAATATCTGGGTGGAGTAGGCTGATATGTGGGAGGTGGAGGTGATTGGTAAGTAGGTGGTGTAGTTTGGTAAGAGGGCGAGGGTGCTTGGTAATTTGGGGTAGGTTGATATGTGAGTGGAGGCATCAGGTAGGTTTGGTATTTGATAGGGGACTTGGTTATCTGTGCAACCATCACAGCGCTCACGTTTCTTTTCTTGGTCGTGCCACCAGACTGTAGAGCCTTGTTGGTAGCCTGCAAAGCCTCAAAGTTTGTGACCATACCACTTTTGATGCCTTCCTCGATCCTCTCACCTAGCTTGATGATGTCGGAAATTTTTTGGCTTTCAATCAGCATCAACCTTTCATAGTACTGGGGGTTTGGAGCTCAGATGAAAAACTTGTTCATTTGTTCTTCCTCTAGAGCAGGCCTGACTTTGGCAGCTCCTGACCTCCAGTGAGTGGCATACTCGCGGAATGTTTCCATGAGTTTCTTCTTTAGGTTCTGGATGTAGAACCCATCTGGCGCATTTTCTGTGTTGAACCTAAACCTGTCCATGAAATCGGGTGCCATGCTTACCCAGTTCGACCACTTCTTCAGATCTTGGCTAAGGTACTAAGACAGAGATTCTCCCTTCAGACTCCTCATGAAGAGTTTCATGTGGATCCTTTCGTCATTTCATACTCCGAACAGCTTGTCGCAGTATGTTCTCAAATGAACTCTCGAATTTCCTGTACCATCAAATATCTCGAACTTCGGAGGTTTGTACCCCTGGGGCAGTTCAACATCGGGTTGTATGCAGAGATCTTCATAGTTTAGCCCCTCAATTGCCCTGAATTCGGCTAGTCAACTTCTTAAGCTCTTCAGCCAGACTCCTGATGAGTGAGTCTTTATCATCAGACTCGGGTGTTCTTGAAATGGGTTGGGTGGAGTGCGGAATGGTTTCCACGTAGATGGTGGTGTTATGAGTGTGGAAATAGTCATTTGTGGAGTTCACCGGTTCGGGGATGAGCAGTGGAGTATTGTTGGAAATATGACAGGTGTTGTAGTGGTGGTAAGGAGTGGGATGGTTTTGTGGTTTTGGGATGTTTTGTGGAGGTGTAGGGTTCTGAGCGTTAGGAAAATTGACATCTAGGGTGGTGAGGGAAAATGATAAGCTCGCCAAGTTCCGGACCTGATCAAGTTCTTCTTGGATTTTTGGCTGCTTTTGTTCAAGCTGGGATGCACTTTCCTTAGGAACCAAAGTACCATGAGTGACCCTTACCCGTTCAGTTGAGTTTTCCTTTCTGGTGTTGTTCAAATCTTCCATCTTTCCTTTGTTCCTGTTTCTGACGGGGCTAGGAAGAGGAGTGGGTGCAGGGCCCTTGGATCTTGTGGAATATGATGATGATGCCAGAGTGCACGAACTAACCTTGGGGAGGGGAATAAATAAAAATAAAAACAAAAGGCAACAAGTCAGTGAGGATTATGAAAAGAAACGTTGCGATATTTAAATACGTAGTGCAACAATGTAAGTCGTGTCCTAATCTGGGAGCCTCGTTGGGCCCGAGGTAGGCCTAGCGACAAGTTGATTTGGAGAACTTATAATGCTAAATGCCTCATTTTATTGATAAAAATAAGACGAATCCCAAAATGACACTAAATAATAGAAGATAAAAATGTCACTAATGGTCATTGGCCTTATTACATTCATAAAATGAAAAGGTAAATTCCTATCTATTTGGTCCCAGAAGGACCTTCCCCAGAGTCGGCATCTTTGACTCTATCGAACAGCTTCACCAGCTTGCGAAGTCCCACTAGCAGGTAGGCTCTGGCCAGGTGTCCACCCTTGTTTCCTTCAACATTCTGGCAGTCCTCGATCCTCTTGAGAAACTTCCTTTCCAGCTCCACTAAACCTTGTTCCAGGTATCCTAATCGCTTGTTGTCACTGACAGCGATGTCTTTCCATTATTCAATTAGTTTTTCATGGGCTTCTTGAATCTCACGGTGCTCTCTTTCACATTCCCGAATCCTCTTGCGCAGTTGGTTGTATTTGACCTGTGCTTCAGCCCTTTCATCAATGATTCTGTGACCTCGAACAAACCCAAGTTGGCCCAGACCATTGTGATTGTCCTCCAGCCATCCTCAATAGTATGGGGTGCAGCCAGCATGGTATTTGTTTGTCTCGATAGTATCTCTCCCCATGATGATCTTGCAATGCCACATATGCTGAGCTTGGCACTTATAAGGATTGTCATCAGCTTGGAAGTCGGCCCGGAAGTGACTCATCTTGTCGACCCTTGGTATAACCTGTTTCCTACTAGCCTGTCTCATAACCCAGAGAGAGACATAAGGGTAGGTTCCTCTCAAACTGATCAGTATCAGAAATGGTGCATCCCTGGATCGGGCGATGAACTCTTCAGTAGGGAACCACTCGAACATCCATTGTATTTGATCCTCAGTCAGATTTTCAAACAGTTTCACCCATCCCTTGGCATCTTCTGGCTGAGCAAACATATTGGGCATGTAGTTCATTCGCCTTGGTTGATGGAAGGCTATATGATCGCCCCAGTCTCTACGCTGAATCTCTTGCCGATATTCACCCCTTTGGAGATGTTCCATGAGCCAGAGTTGGAGTAGCAATTTGCAGCCCTCGAAGTGTGGGGCTCCTTATTGAAATTTTTGCAAGTCTCGGTATATCTCTGTGATGATCATGGTCACTATGCTAAATGGTTGTCCACCAATTCCTTCCATCAAAGTTTTGGTGGCTATGGCTAGCCTGATGTGGATCCTTGCTTTCCTCAATGGAAACACTATCTTCCCCAAGAAGCAGAACATGAAGACAAAGACCCTTCGGTGAATATTCCCCAACGATGTAAGGGTGAACTCATCCGAATATGTACGGTAGGATTTGCTGTGACAGTACCTCTCGTACAAATAATCAAAGGGAATGTAGGACTCCTTCAAACATGTCAAGTTTGGATTCTTATTTAGGCCCATCATTTTGATAAAATCTCTACCCTTGTGATTTTCCGACATTAACAAACCCGGGGTCTCCCATGGTATACCAGCCAATCCTCCTATTTCCTCTAGCAGGGATGTCATCTCAATCTCTCCGAAGCGAAACACGAACCTATCACAATCCCAGAACAGAGTAGCAGCTTCTATGATTTTGTTGTTGGGTTGGACCTTCAGGAGGGAAGGTAGATTTCCTAGGTATTTTCGGACAAGAGTCTGATCACTGGAATGAAGATCCTCCCACCAGTTTAGCAACCCTGGGTGGATGTTTGTGACCATACCGAATCTGGGGACTTCGTGCCTCATGTTTCTGCAAGACAAAAGGGTTAGACCCTTACCCCACCAGACTCGACTATTAAATACCAATAATTGGCATAAAAGCATTTAATTCTCCAAATAAATGCACAGAATATGGTAGTGTCCATTTGGGTTTTTGGAAAACTCAGTGGACTTTGGACGAGGTTGTCTTAAAGAGTCATTATGCGGACAACATAACTGACTCGACTAAGTTTGACCATGATGCATGCACAATTAAACAAAGTAAAGTTTCTATGGGGTATTAGACTGATACCCTTGAGCGGACAACTCAAGAGGGAAAGGCACGGAACCGTCGACTACACCATTGATCGATTGGTTTTACCGCAAATACGCCTTTGCCGGATTTAAAGGGTGATAATATCGGAAGAGAACAACCACTCATTATAAGAGTTGTTATGGTATTTATTTGGCACGAGTGGAATATGATGTTGAAAACATGCTTATGTAATAATTAAAACAAGTTGTCACGTATTTGCACGTTCATAAAGTAATAATTACAATAATTTAAAACAGTAATAAAGGAGTGTAGTAAAGGAAAGCAATGAAAGAAACAAGGGAAAGAAACAAGAGACAAGTTAGTTTTTGCAGTAGAAGAGGTAATTAAATGCTTAAAGGTATTAAACAAATAAAGAACAGAATAAATGTAAAGTCATAGTAATAGCTTGAAATGGTAAAAGCCTAAAAGTATGTCCCCAGCAGAGTCGCCATACTGTCGCGCCCCCTTTTTCTCGCGAAATCGGGTTTAGGACATTTGGGAGGACAACTCATTCCCCTTTGGGAATTGGGTTTGAATTGGAGAGTTGCCACCTAATGATTAAAGTGCATTAGGTCACTAGGAAGGAATTGATCTAGAAAACCAGAGATTGGGTACGGGCTAGAAATTATCCCGAGGGGAAGGTGTTAGGCACCCCTCAAGATCCACTAGTGTGGTTCCCGGTCATGCTACAATTGTGACTTTAAGTAACAAGTAGACAAATAGAAGTTTTAAATATAAGGGGTTTTCACGTAATGGTTGCAAATAGATTAAAGTTTAAAGAAAACAAAAGGAAGATGAATTTTTGAGGAAAACAGTTTGAAAATTCTGAAAAAATAAACAAGTAAAGGGAGAGAGGGGTCCTAGGTTTACAAATAATATGGATCACCCCACACAACATCTGGTAATCACTCCTCAAAGAGGGGCTACACGAGATGTTATCGCGTGGTCATCATATCCATATCTACCCTTTCCCACCCCGTTAAGGTATTAAAGCGTGGAATGGTTTCGATACTTATTGCATGCTATTACCCACCCCATTCCTATCAGTCCCGGAGGTATTTAGAACTACTAATCCTAAAAGGGAGGGGTATGAGGTTTTGCAGTTTTAAAGGACAAAATTTTAAGGCGACAATCAAAACATATATAGCAAGTATTGGGAAAGCATGTAAACAGATACAGCTCAAATAAACCTCCTTAAACCAAAAAGAGCATATAATTTTAGCATGTCTTACACGTACTGATTATGGTTTGATTAAACTTAAAAGGTTAAAGCAGGCTGATTTATCACATATTTTCAGATAAGAAGTCCGAATTAGACCTGCCCGCTGGTTGTAATTATCAAAGACTAGCGCAGTTATAGCTTTTATCCTAAAGCTTGCCTAGGTGTTGGGCGAAACCTATAGGCATGATATCTATTAGTTTTAGAAATAAAGCAGTAAACTAATTACATGAAGGTTGCCAGTGTTTTACCAAGTTCTGCAGATTAAACATAAAACGAGCGAGGCGATTCAGATTTGATTGATAGTTCCTATAGGCATATTTTCTAGGCGTTGTTAATTTAAAACATTGTCATTGGCGTACAGGAATCCTATAGGGAGGTCATCTATATGCAGTCGATTGTCTAAGCCTATAAACACATTTGCCTAGTGACCGATGCATGTGCAAAATGCAGGAAGTCCTATAGGCATATTATCTATATGATAATTCAGAAGTGCAAAAACCTATAGACATGGTCTCTGTATAATGTAGAAGTGCAGAAACCTATAAACATGGTCTCTATGTAATGCAGAAGTGCAGAAACTTATAGACATGGTATCTATATGAAATGCAGAAGTGCAAAAAACTTATAGACATGGTATCTATATGAAATGCAGAAGTGCAAAAGCTGAAAGCAGGATACGTGAATGCAGAAGTATAGTAATCCCCTATGAACATGGTATCTACCCCTTTGCATGCATGATTGACCCTCCCTTTTTCACTAACAACCCCAATAGTTATTACAAATTATTACAGCCCAGAATGAATAAGAAAAGCAAAATTACATCAGAAATTAAAGTACAACCAAGGGGAGCCTAATTCAGACTCCAGGTCTGAAATATGAGATGAACCAACTCCAAAGATCAGGATTCCAAGCCTTTCTCTTATTTGGATGTGTCAGAGTTCTCTAAGAGCCTCAAATGGACTCCAGGCAGTGCTCACAGCTAAACACATACAGGATTAAGAACATAGTGCAGTGTGGAAGGGCCAGTCCTCAAGTATCCAAGTTCAAAGGGAACTCAAGGTCCCAATGCAAGGATTACAGGAGGGGGCAGAGCTTAGAAGCTAAGAGTAAGTGTAAGTGCAGAGTTTGAAAAGGGTAAAGGGGAAGTGGTAGAGAAACAGGGAAAAGCTAGTGGGCATACCTTGCAATAGGAAGTGTTGGCACACCCTACAAGCCTGTTAGAACACATTGTTTTGGTAGTCAGGATCCTCTAAGGGATCAAGTCCAGACATGAAAAATAACTTGCATATTTTCATGTCATGAACTACAACTCAAATCACATAGAGGGGAATAGAGGTACAGGGATTCAGAGTAGAAACAAGTAAAAGAAATTAACATGCTAATTAAACATTCAACTCCATATAGATAGTAAAGTAGACATGGATGTAAAGGCTATAAGTGAACACATTGGGATGATGCTGAAGCTAAAACTAGAACATACCAGTCTCAAAGAAACAAGTGAAAGAAAGCAGTAGCCTTGCAAAGCCAAAGTGCAAACAGGCAGTCAGAATGCTATGATCTTAGAAAAGAATCGTGAGGTTGTAAGGGTGAAGTATGAAGTGTAAAAGTGTTGAGTTGAAAGTCTGTTAAAGTGCAGAAGGGTCATGCCCTTTTATAGTGTAGAAAGCCAGCAGAAATAGGTAAGAAAATAGTTTGAAAATCAATTACACAAGGTTTCCCCCTAATTAAGGGATTCTAGTTTCAAACGGGCAAAACTAATTAAGGAAATGGATTCATCAAATACTTTTTCAAATCAGCATAAAATGGGTAAATACATAAAGGTCTATTTAAGGACAGGGGCTTGACAGCACACGGTTGTGCAAATAAGGAAAGGAAATCAGTTAACAGCCAAGAAAATCGAAAATTGAAGATTTTGTATAAATGACCCAAGTCAGAAAGATGGGAAAGATTTCAACTTAAGGAAAATCAGTTCCAATCAATTAGACATATTAAAAGGAATTCTGAATCAATCATAAGTTGGAAAACAATTTTGAATAAAGATTCCTCATATATAAAATCATACAGACACGTCAAACATGAAGAAATTTGTCATGCTATTCAGAAGAGTCTAGTGTAGGAGAATCAGAATTGTGTGCGAACAAAAGAAGTTCACAATTAGTTCATAGACCAAGAAATAAGTCTGAAAGAGTCAAGGGTCCTCAAACAGAACCCTAGTTTTATCATATGACCAAACTCGGAGGAAACACCCAAATTCTAGGGTTTCCGACTCGAGTTAAACGAGGAGGCAACATGATCAGAGATTTCCTTTCAGAATCCCATGAGAAGACAAGCAGATACAAATAATATTCAAAGCAGACCGAGCGTAGGAGCATAATGAGTGAATAGTCACGATAGTAGAAGAAACGTGTTTAAGAAAACCTTTTAGAAGAGACTTAAACAGAGTTCAGTAGAAGGCAAACAAAACATAAGAACTCGATAGGAAATACATACAGTAGAAGAACACAAAAATACCGGAAAAGCATAGCAAAAGATCATATAGGAATATACAGTAAGATAAACATGCGAGCATGGTACAAAACACAGTAGAAAAACAAAGCACAAAAGAACATGCATGATAAAGGAAAACATAAGAACATAGTAGAAGAACATGCGTGGTAGAAAAGAAAACATCAAAACATAGTATATACAAATACACACAAGGAAATAAGAATAAAAGTCAGAGAAACATTTTAAACTTTTCAGAAAAACCCTAAATCGGAAAGAAGTGATTTTTGAAAGAAAAATTAGGAAAAACATTTAAAAACTCAAGTAGAGCATAGATATAGAACAGATTTAAGAAAACAATCAGAGAAACCCTCGAATAGCTAGGGTTTCATAGGAACCCTAAAGTGAGAAAGGCTTGGAAAAGGTCCGATCTGAGTCGGATAAGTCAAAAATAGGCTCATAATGCTTAGATATGCCGGAGCAAGGCCGGAGAGGCCATAGAACCTCGAATCGGAAGGGATCTGAACAGACACCATTGAGGTCAGACCTCGAAACTTCGAACACCAATTGTTTAAGAGTATAGGGAGATGAGTTTAAGCCATCCATGGCCTGAGAGGCCATAGATTCCGGTGAGCTGAAGGTAGAAGACAATAGGAGATGATTAGGGTTTCAAGAACCTTCGAGAGAGTTTGAGAGATGAGAGGATTCAGAACCGGCGGTTGGTGAGAAATGGGATACGGTTGGGGGTTTTGGGGAATTAAAAAGGACAGGGAAAATTCTGGCCGTTCATCGAAATGATCAACGGCCTGGATCAAAAGGGGAAACCGGGCGGGTTGGATAAGCGGGTTAGGGGCGGGTCATTTTAGGAATTAGGCTGGCCCATTTAAATTTGAAATTGGGGTTAATTGGGGCTGATTTTAGGCTATAATTGAAATGAAATAGGGCTAGTATTTAAATAACCACTTTTCCCTTTTATTTTTATAAAAGTAGTAAAATAATTTCTGAAAACAAATAAAAAGTACTAAATTAATTAACAATGTATAAGTATTAAATTAAAAATACTAGAATCAATTTTGTAATTATAAACGTAATTAAATCTTAAGATAGGCTAAAATTGCAATCATATGGAATTTAGCTTTAAAATACTAAATAAATTTGTAAAAATGCGTAGAAATTACCATATCTATATTTTGGTATAAATGTGAGAATAAAATAAGTTATTCACCAAAATGACGATTTTGGGAATAACTATTAGTTTTTGTACTGCTAAAATGGGCAATAAATTGATTTAAAAAATCTTTTAAAAATTAAGAAAAATACTAAAACACTTGGGCTTACTTATATATGCATATATATGTTATTTTGAAAGTATTTTACATATATAAAATGCATAGGAAAAAATTGGATATCACAAATGTGTTACTAGGTGTATTGCTCCTTGATCAACCCAAAACCAAAAGGCGAAAATTAGACTGATAAGCAGATCGTTGGACTAGCATATGTGTAGATAATCCATTATCGAAAGGAGATCATTCAATCTCAACAATTGCGGAATGCTATCAACCCTTGATGAATTTGAAGTGAGGTGGGAACCCAATGAGATAGTATAAAATAATCATGGAAGGTTTGCAGGTGTTCATAATGAGTTCTCCATAGATTTTGACTTGAGAAATACCCAGATGCTAATGAAAGACAGAAAAACATGAGAAACAGGCGTTGTGCTATGATAAACCTCAAAGGTGCGCTTGGTCTTGATGGAGAGCCTAGTAAGGGTCTTTATGAGAAAGGAAGTGATGCAAGCAAAGTGTCAAAAGCTCTATTAAAAAAATGAGACCCCCCATCACTTATGATTGCACGAGGAGTGCCAAACCTAGTAAAAATGCTCTTCTTGAGAAACGCAACAACACTCTGGGCCGCATTGTTGGGTAAAGACACGGCTTCAACCCACTTTGAAACATAGTCAACCGCCACAAGAATGTATGTGTTCCCACATGAGCTAACAAATGGGCCCATAAAATCAATGCCCCATACATCAAAAATATCAACTTCAAGAATGGTATTGAGAGCCATCTCATCTTTCTTCAAAATTCCACTCGCTCTTTGACATTCGTTGCACCTCTTCACAAGTTCACTTGCATCTTTGTACAAAGTTGGCCAGAAAAACCCACAACTAAGAACCTTCGAAGCGGTTCTCGCCCCACCGTGGTGACCACCATAGGGAGAGGAATGACAAGCCTCTAAGATACTCAATTTCTCCTCCTCCGGGACACACCATCGGATCACACCATCCGTGTAGATCTTGAACAAGTACAGCTCATCCCAATAGAAGTCCAAACTATCCCGTTTGAGCTTCTTTCTTTGGTTAGAAGAGAGCTCACACAGGATTATACTAGTCACAAGGAAATTAGCAACGTCCGCAAACCATGGCATACCATTCACCGACACCGAAAGGAGTTTCTCATCAGGAAATGAATCATTGATCTCTAGGCCATCATGAGGCCTCCCCTCCTCCTCCAAGCGGGACAAGCGATTGCCACTTGGTTTTCACTACCCTTCTGGTCCACAATCTCCAAATCAAACTCATGAAGTAACAAGACCCATCGCATCAGCCTAGCTTTAGAATCCTTCTTCGTTATCAAGTACCGGAGTGCAGCATGATTGGTATGAACTATGACCTTAGCACCCATGAGATACGGCCAAAATTTCTCCATTGCGAACACAATAGCCAAAAGTTCTTTTTCAGTCACCTTGTAGTTTACTTGAGCATCATTCATGGTATTTCTCACGTAGTATACCAGATGAAACATTTTATTCTTTCTTTGACCCAAAACCACCCCGACCGCAACATCACTCGTGTCACACATGAGCTCAAAAGGTAAGCTTCAATTGGGTGCGGTAATAATAGGAGTGGTGGTCAACTTGTGCTTGAAAGTTCAATGGCTTGCATACATCTCTCATCGAACACGAACTTGGCATCTTTTTCCAATAACTTGCATAAGGGATTCACTACCTTCGAAAAGTCTTTGATAAATCTCTGGTAGAACCCCGCATGCCCAAGAAAACTTCTAACTTCCTTGACAGAAGTAGGGGAAGGGAGCCTTGAAATCACATTAATTTTTGCGTTGTCCACCTCTATACCATGCTTTGAAATTTTATGCCCAAGAACTATGCCCTCCTCAACCATGAAGTGGCATTTCTCCCAATTAAGAACAAGATTGGTTTCTTCACAATGAGCTAACACTCTATCAAGATTTTTCAAATATTCATTAAATGAGTCACCCAGAACACTAAAGTCGTCCATGAACACCTCCAAAATATCTTCTACTATATCGGTGAAAATGGCCATCATACGCCGTTGGAATGTAGCCGGTGCATTACATAACCCAAACGGCATCCTACAAAAGGCAAAGGTGCCATATGGACAAGTGAAGGTGGTCTTCTCCAGATCTTCTGGAACAATCAAAATTTGGTTATACCCATAATACCCATCCAAGAAATAGTAGAAGGCACACCTAGCAAGTCTGTCTAACATCTGATCAAGAAAAGGTAATGGAAAGTGATCCTTGCAGGTCGCTTTATTCAACTTGCGGTAGTCCATGCACACCCTCCACCCGGTGACAGTCCTTGTTGGAATTAACTCATTCTGCGAATTGGTAACCACGGTAATACCACCCTTCTTCGGCACACATTGCACCGATGAAGTCCAAGAGATATCAGAGATGGGGTATACAACCCCGACATCCAACCACTTGATCACATCCTTTTTCACAACTTCTTGCATTGCCTCGTTCAACCTCCTTTGATGTTCCAATAAGGGCTTTGCATCATCTTCTAGAATAATCTTGTGCATACAGAATGCGGGGCTTATCCCCCGAATATCAGCTAAGGTCCATCCAATTGCCTTCTTCCGCTTTTGGAGCACCGCCAATGTGGCATCAACCTGCATGTTAGTAAGTCAAGAAGAAAGAATAACTAGCAAAGTTAAACTAGGGCCTAAGAACTCATACCTGAGGTGTGGAGGCAACAGCTTCAACTCCAACACCGGAGGTTTCTCGATTGAAGGTTTTGTTGGTGGAGTCTTCCTATTCTCTAGATCCAAAGAGAGTTTCCTAGGCTCATAAGAGTAAGATCTCATTCCATGCAAAGCATTCACATACTCCACTTGGACTTCATCCTCATTTACATCAAGATTCAACAATACTGCCTCTAGAGGGTCCTCCACATTGATCATTGCACTAGTATCATCAACTACCACTACTGTGACAAGGTCCACAAAAGTGCACACTTCAGAACTGTTGGGCTGCTTCATTGACTTGCACACATGAAAGACCACTTTCTTATTACCCACCCGGAAGGTAAGTTCCCCTACTTCCACATCAACTAAGTCCTTCCCAGTAGCAAGGAAAGGTCTTTCCAATATGATTGGAACCTCATAATCTACCTCACAATCCAAGATCACAAAATCAATTGGCAAGATAAATTTGTCCACCTGGACAAGAACGTCATCAATAATACCCAATGGTTTCTTCATAGTTCTATCCGCCATTTACAATCTCATGAAAGTCGACCTCGGTTGCCCAATACACAAAGTCTTAAAAACTGAGTAGGGCATGAAGTTGATACTTGCCCCTAAATCACATAGAGCCTTAGCAAAGTCTGCACTCTCAATGGTGCAAGGAATAGTGAAAGCACCGAGATCTTCTAGCTTCGGGGCCATTGAGTGCACTATTGCACTAACTTGATGGGTCATCTTGGTAGTTTCACAATCCATGGATCTTTTCTTTGTCACCAAATCTTTCATAAATTTAGCATAACCCGGCATTTATTCTAGAGCCTCCACCAAAGGCACAATAATGGATAAGCTTTTCATCATGTCAATAAACTTCTTAAACTGATTCTCATTTTTCTGCTTCGCAAGCATTTGAGGATAAGGTGGAGGTGGCCTTGGCAAATGAGCCTTGGATTTAGTCACAACCTTTTCGGCATGTCTATTACGTATTCCCTAGACGCGTTCACGTCATTCTGATTTTTCACCTCGGCATCTTGGATATCAATCCTCACTTCCTCATTCACGTTTTCATCAATCACATTCTAAACCACCAAAGGAATCTCATCTTCTTGCAGCTCAACTTCATCACTCAAAATTTCTTTTTGTTTGGAGGTATTCACATCACCGCCTCGTCCACTTCTTATAGTTATCGTCATAACATGCCCAGAATTGTTCCCACCCTTTAGGTTTTCTACCGTGTTACTTGGTAGAGCGCCCTTAGGGCGGGTATTCAAGGATTGTGAGATTTGGCCTAATTGGACCTCCAAGTTTCTGATTGAAGTATTGTGGGAAGCCAATTGAGCATCAGAGTCTGCATTCTTTTTCATCATCTTTTCAAACATCATTTCAATTCTCCCCATTTCATTGTTGGAAGAACTAGGACCTTGGGATGGAAATGAGGGTGGATTATTTGGTAGTTGATACATTGGGGGCCTTTGAAAGCCTTGCCCTCGATTTCCTTGATTGCCATTGTTCCAACCACCCTGATTGTTGTTACCACCCCAATTGTTGTTGCCACCCCAATTGTTGTTGACATTCTAGTTACCCTGATTATTGTTCTAATTGCCCCAATTCGAATTTTGGTTGTTGTTCCCCCAATTACTATTACCTTGTTGTTGTTGATTGCCCAAATTGCCTTGGGGTCTCTATTGTTGTTGGTTGGAAGAATTGCCCCTTTGGCCCTGATAATTGTTCACATATTGCACTTCTTCATTCTGCCCATCATAACCATCATCTTGGAATCCACCACAATCATTGTCATATTGATCCAAACTCCCTTGGTTCTGTTAACCTATTTGTCTTCTTTTGTTCACTAGCATGTTGACACCCTCCATAGCATTTACTTGGCGTGGATTTTGAACCTGCTATAATTGTGCCTTTGCTAGCTGGTTCATTGTTATTGTCAGCTCTACTATTGCCTGCCCATGATCATGTAGCTCTTTGTGCAAGTGAGTGACCGTGGGGTCACCCTATGGCACATTGGCTCTACATTGCCAAGCGAAGGACGTGCCAGTCATCTCATCAAGAATGTCACAAGCCTCATCATAAGACAGCTTCATGAAATTACCCCCAGCAAGTTGGTTCACTATGTACTGATTTGTTGTGTTAATGCCCCAGTAGAATGTCTGTTGAATCATTGTCTCAGTCATATCATTGTTGTGACATTCCTTTACCATGGTTCTGTATCTCTCCTATATCTCATGTAATGGTTCGATGGGCTCCTGCTTGAAAGCTAGGATCTCATCCCTCAATGCTGCCATGTGCCTCGGCAAGAAAAAGTTTGCAATGAATTATCCGCCAACTCATCCCAAGTAGTGATGGAATGGTTGGGAAGTCGTTCAAGCCAATCCAATGCCTTCCCTCTAAGTAAGAAAGGGAATAATCTCAACCGAAGTGCATCCTCTGACACATTAGTTTTCTTGTTCCCCCAACCAGTATCGACAAAAACCTTGAGATGTTTGTAAGGATTCTGGGGAGTACCCGTGAAATAACCTCACTGCTCAAACAATGTCAGCATCATATTTGTAATTTGAAAATTTCCCGCCCGTATCTGAGGTGGGACAATTGCACTAGCATATCCTTGGTTGGGAAGCACTCGAGGAGCCACTCTTGGAGGTGGGAGGGAAGGGTCTGGAACATCATCATTAGCCTGGTGGCCTCTCCTTTGAGCTTGAGGTACTATAGGAACCTCATCATCAATATTGTCATCTACCTCCTCCCCTGGCGGAAGATCTCCAAGAGGTGCATTGTTTGCTTCCATTTTGTACCTGAATTTGTGACACACACAAATTAGTAACGCAAAAGGAAACAATAACAATACACAAAACTATTCAGATTGATAGCCAAAACCGTTAGCTCCCCGGCAGCGGCGCCAAAAAAGTGATCGGAGCCAACCCTGCACCACTACAAAGTGGCGATAGCGGTCGAAGCAACTTTTACCCGAGATGGTCGGGATCGAATCAACAGGGAGCTAAAAGTGGGAATTGGATTCCTATCTAAACTAGTAGTGCGTAGTGCTCTTAATTACACTTTCAATCATCTTTTGGTTGGTTGTTACTTCTAATATTTATACTAATGATAAGCTAAATTAAACTAAGAATGATTGCTTGTAGGGTTTTCTAATAGTTAAAGAGGCACTAGGGAAGTGACTTTCTCCTAGGTGAATACTTGACGAGATCTAAAGCCTAAGGCAAAGAAGTTATGTTGGGGATTGCGATATAGCCATTGCACGGAATTACTCACTCTATACTTCTCGGTAGCTTGAGTGATTTTGCCCTAATTGACTTTCTCAAGACCAATTAGGTGTCAAAATTGTGCAAGCAATATAGGCTCAAGTTGGGTATTACTATCTCTAGGTTTAACACTTTAATTGGGACTATCAATCTCTTGATTACACCCCAATTCCTTGTTGGACTGATTTTCCTAGACTCAAGCTCTCTTTATCAAGAAGAAACCAAGTCAAATAGGCACAAATTAGTGTTTACAACCACTAATTCAACATGGAAAACACAAATCAGTCCAAATATCAACTACGCATAAACATCTAAGCCTTAAATCAAAAGAGTCATCAAATACCTACACTAGGGTTGAGCCACAACCTTAGCTAATAGGTCTAGCTACTCATAATAATGGAAGAAAACAGAGAAATAGATGAAGAATAACCCATAAGATTTAATTACAAACTAAGATAAAGAAGATTCAGTGTTAATCTAGCTACAAATGACTCAAAATGGACATAAAACATTGTTCACATGCTCTAGTCTCTAACAGATTACAAAAGATGCCCTAAATTGTGAAAAGAAAGTATTTATACTAGGCCGAATTTTTTGGACAAAAATACCCCTAAAGAAGTACTGCGGTCCGCATAAAATGCACCGCGGACCGTGATGAGGCTTCTTGGCTTGATTCTACATTCTCTGAATCTGGCCACCGCGGGCCACATAAAATGCACCGCAGCCGCGGTGGCTTCAATTGCGGTCCGCACAAAAAGGACCGCGAACTGTATGGGCTTCCAACAGTTGAAATCCCATCTCTCTAAATCTCTGCTCCGCGGACCGCATAAACCCGATTTCGGTCGCGGTGAGGCTACTGTGGTCCACACAAAATGGTTTGCGGTCGCAATGCTTGAGCTTCCAAAATTGCACTTCTCTAAATCTCTTCACATCGGACCGCACTAAATGAATTGCGGTCGCGGTGGGTCTGTTGCAACTGTGTTTTGACTTGTTCTTGGTACTTGTGCATGTTTCACTTCTTTTTAAGCTATTTTTGACTAATTGTCACCTTTTTGACCAAACCCTACAAACAAGTACAACATGTAAGCCATTGGGACTATTTTGTATATATTTTTAATCAAAACTCAAGTAAAAAAGAGTGTAATATGAACTATAACCCCTAGTTATCAGGCTTTCCCCCCTTTAAGCCTCTTTCCCATGCCATGACTTGTGATCAAATTCCTTCTAATCTCGTAACAGTGGCTACCTTTTATCATGTAGCATCTACGATACTGACCTTGTAAGTGTACCTATACGGCTCTTCTCTCTAACTTTTAGCTAATCTCTAGGCCTTACTTTGTAAACATATACAAGGCTTAATAGGATGCCTTTCTGGGCATCTACAAGTGTACTGAAGTTCTTCGCTCTGTACTTTGTTGAACTTACGAATATTGCTATACCTTATTTCATAGACTCATTTATCCATTTGTATGACTTGACTGCATCAATGTAGGTCATACTCTACCATAATTCTTACTTCAATTTATCATTACTGAGGTATACCACCAAACTCTAGGTTACTATTGTTGCTTATCCTATAGGTATAAATCTCAGTCCTTTAATGCTTCTTGATGGCCTAATATCATGTTATACTTTGTAACTTGTATCTGTTCATTGTTGATTCACCTCAATATTGATCTACACTCTACCACTGATTACTTGAAACCTCTTACGTAGTCACTAGGTCTCACATTGTATCGAGGATCATTTGAAGTGATTAGACTGATCCACCTGGGGCGATACCATGCTTCTATAACTATATCTCACAGCATCACAATGTGATTCACCTTGTGTGGGTATTTTAATCATGTCCAATTCATGAGATCCATTTCTTTTCTTTGTTAGATCATTACTCAATTGAAGACCCAATGTCATCCTTTATCTATCACAGTTACATTAGTATTCTATTACCAGTGAAGTATTCCATTTCTTCTAAATGCTATTAGTATTAAATTCCTTTGAGTTCAGTCAGGCTATATTGAGCTTTCTATGACTTAGAGGAACCATCAGCTCCTTTGTTTTCACAAGCTTAATCCCGTGGACTTATCCATTTTTATTACCTTTTCACTTGCCTTTTTCTTATCCTTACTCTTGTCTTTCTAAAACCTCGTCGTTCTATCATATTTTAGCTTGCGATCAATTCTCATGCATTTTCTGAACACCAAGCGAGACACTGTATCGCATCTAACTCTTCTTATTAGACCTTTCGGTACTTAGAAAACATAGGCTGGGAAGTATTCCACTAACGACACTGCTATCATTCCTGGATACTGAATCCTAGCGCTTATAGTCCTTTACCTGAAGTATGGACCACTCTCATTCTTCTATACTTGAGTATTTCGTACGTTGTTCACCTTTACCTTACTTACTTTAAAATATTACCTTACATTCTTCTATCTTTCTTTCATAACCTCCCTTGTACCTTCGATATTAAGAGTAATTATGTAATATTCTCAATCACGTTTTCTATAATTTCTGGGTCCAATAATCGGATTCCTGATTTACTTCGTTGATATAACTCTTTAGTTTCCTCCTTCTTTTGATCTGCCTTTATGTCAGCTTAAATTATCTCCTGCTCTGGGGTTCATGGTATTAGTTATTCTGTTTAGCTGTTCATGGGCGCTGAGGAATATGCATGATACAATCCTTTAACAATTTAATCCTACATTTATGACCTAGACTCAATAATTTTTTTAACGTATACTACAATCTTCTACGGATGTATATGATGTATGTCTAAAACTCTGAACCCTTAAGGGCGTTCATAATGTAGCTAACTTTGGATCATTAATCGAATAATTCCTTTTGTTCCATCTTAGCTTTCTTTCAAGGTAAGCTATTACTTTTCCTGGTTTTTCTGCCCCCCGTATTGCGTCCATACTTAGCTTATCTTAGTGCCCACACATGTCAGAGTTTTTGTACAACTCATATGATCTCTAATATTACTTCTAATTTTACTTCCCGTTCATTAGCCACGGTAGGTGCCACCTTCCTTTGGAGTGCTTCCAATTGTTGTGAGATTGTTGTTACAAGACCATTTCCTCTTTAGGTCGTTGTGCTTAGGTTGAAGTCTTCTTCATTATTTCCTTAGCTAGTCTTTCTTGTAGTAATTAGGGAGAACCCTTGACTCTCGTAAAGTTGTGAGATTATTACAGACCTTTTGATGTCCTTCCTTGACTATAATCATCCGTCGTTGCCTACCTCCGTGCCCTTATGCTTGTAGGGTTGCTTTTGAACTGATATTTTAACTTCCTTCCCAGTGGTACTTTATTTTATCCCTGTATCACTCACACGGTACTTTTAACTACCCCGACACCTATTTTAATATATCTCAAGTATTATAATGACATTACTGCGAGGGTGAATTCTCCATGTTAGGGTTTACTACATTTATCTTGCATGATCTGCTGATTTGTCTGTAACTTCTTGTTTAGACATGACTAGGGTCTTCCTGAATCAACTACTAACTACTCGTCGACCTATTCTCATATCTACATTCCGCATAATCTCTCTTGGGTTATTTCCTTTGTCTAACTTACCTCTTGCATTGGCTCCTTATTTATCAATAAACTTCCGAGCAGGAACCCTTACTTTATTTTTCTAACGTCGTGCTTACATAACATTCTGTAATTATAACATATCTATAGGTTCAGATAAGTGAAATCTCATCTTTTTCTCATTTTTATCGTATTCTTCCTTTATCATTCCACATTCCTCCCTTTTAGGGGAGTACTAAGACTTGGAGCTACGACGACCTGCCTATAGATGTTTTTCCTATCCATCTTTGGCGTCTTTTCGCATTATCAATGACCCTTACTCACCTTGCGGTAATCCTTATATACCACGGATAACAAAGTTCCTCACTCGCAATAGTGGCACTTAGTGTAACTGGCACATATAGTCCCTTATGCTTAACTTTGCTCACATTGTTTGCTTTAGGGAAGTGTTTTCCTAAATGACTATCCTCTGAATTCGTCATGGATCTTCTTTTGTTGTCCATTCTATTATTGCCAGAATGCAATCTGAAATTCTCATGAAGCTGACTATTATCAAATCACTCACTTCCTAATTCATGTTTAGTTTATCTTGTTCACCAGTCCATATTGATTTCCATTACTCTAGGGTCTAACTCTCCATTCTGTTAATCACGTTAGAGTCGCGATCTTATTTCTTGAAATGAGGACGTGACTGTAGGGCCTACATTCTTTTGTAGTCTTAAGGCCCATTACCCCTCGTCTCTTTCTTCATTTGACTATAAATTCTGTAGTGCTGTCATCTTTTGATCTACCATTGTCATCCATGTATAATATCTTACTCATAATGCTTCATTAACTCTTTTCTTATTTCCCGTTAACATTTATGTCTATCACTTTATTCTGAAACTTTCAACAAGATATTCTTTTACTTTTAGCTCTCCTTGCTTCATTCATCGGCTCTTCGGGTTGCTCAACCCTCTCGCTTTACTAGGGATGACAGTCACACTAAGGTAATATTTATCCCTTCCAGGCTTTTAGTGCCTATATTCGATTTTTTTTTTATTATGCTAGTATTCTCATCTAATTGTCTCACCAGGAGATCTATTAGCACCTTTGTAATATCCTTCAGAAATGTCAACTAATGCAAACCATCCATTCCTCATTTTGGGTTACTCTAACCCCAGACAGATCCTGATACCCCGTCCTTTTCTTAAAACATATCTGTTAGCTCCCATAGGGCATGACTGAGATAGGTGTGGCCGATTGTACATACATCTATTACTATTGAAGGTAATTCAAAATGCTTATATATCCCTTCCTAGAAGGTAAATAATGATAATCTTTATTAATTGAGTACCATGTACCCTTCTTCACCTTGCTTCTTTTACTTGTTGCAACTTGTATCTAACTTCCGATTCCGTTATTCCTTTTTACCGTAAGAGTGGATAAGTATTCTTTCCTAAAAGCTCCTTATCAAAAACTGTGCACCTTTTAGTACACACATGATCTACTGAAGACCTCGCATTTACTCATCATAAGTAAGATGCAAAATTGAATTCCTCTAATTCAACACTTCCATAACTATATCTCTTATCGATCATCTTTCTGAACCTAGGCATCGTCTTATTACGAATAAAATAGAAGTTCAGAATTTGAATTCTTATAAGTGAGCTCTACCACATGATCTAGAGTAAGAAAAAAGAGTGACAGTCCTAAATGCCCTGTAGCCTCCTACTTATAAGTGTGGTGCACGACACACCCATAAACAAGACTCTACTAGACACGACTTGTAGACTCCCTAGGACAGAACTGCTTTGATACCACCTTTGTCATGACCCAAACCGATGGGCCGCAACGGGCACCGGTTACCTTACTCAATCAAGTACCAACATAACATATCTTTTTGTATCATACTATCATAGATAATTGAGCTGAAGAGGATGCCGTGAAATAGGAAGAATATAACATGTAATACCAATTTATACATAAGACATACGGGCCTATAAGGCCAAAATCACTCGTACACTAAATATTGGCCGACAAGGCCATACAATCTTTTACGTACAAGACATCTGTCTACAAGCCTCTAAGAACACAGAGTCCCACCATACCAAATAATACACATCTAAATTATAATAACCAAACAAGCAACTCCGAAGAAAATAGAGTGCACCAACATCTTTCGCTGAGCTAATAGCCTACTTGGAGGGCTCTCGACCTGTTTATCGAGACCCGTAGGCATGAAACACAGCGTCCCCAGGCAAAATGAACGTCAGTACGAATAATGTACCGAGTATGTAAGGCACATAAATAAGTACATAACAGACATGGAAGAAATATAGAGTAAATGACTCAACCTGTAAGTTTGGATAACTCTGTCAATCATAAAATACTTATAGTGTCATACATATGCGTATGAATGTCATGTCGTGCATAGGTACATGTGTTCATAACATTATCAAGCATCTGAGAGCATCCCATCATATCATATCAAGCACTGTGGGCAAATCATCAACGTATACCAGCTGATCCGGTGGTGGTGCATATATAACACTGTAACCTTTTTCCATATCCCATATATATATATTCCATCTGGTCATGTGTCAATGTACATGAATTTAATGCATGAAAGGTACGTCAATTAAATATCTTGGAGTGTCATAAGACCATTATGCCTTTGAATAATATTATGAAGTAAACTTTTTCAACTTACGTATTTTTCTGAGACCCATGAATAGATGATAGAATAATATGACACATGGGGAATCAAGAACATAAGCATCTCTAATATTTCTATGAATAGAGTCATATATGAAAATTGTGCATTTGCACGTTTCATTTGTATCGTATGGATCATGCCAAAAAGAAAGAAGGGATAACCTTAACATACCCGAACTCATTCTCTTAGAATTTGCAATCACGCTTTACAAAATCAATCAACCAAAGTTATCAACTTTTTGGTATGATTTGCTTTTCTCTTTAAAGAGCTCACAGTCATCCATGGATTTGGTATGTTATCAAATGTTTTGCAATTCATGTATTTGGTTTTGTAAGACATATAAACTTACATTGCCAAAATGTGAAGTAATGTGATAGTCTTACTTGTTATGGGTGGATGACTAAGCCATCCCAATCCTTCCAAAGATGACATCTATGCAAGACTAAATGAGTCATTTAAATGAGATTGGGGTGCTGCCACCTAATTCCTTAGTTGGGGGGGGGGGTTAATCATTACCCGATAATCCCTTAAATATTTAGGTAATATCAATTACCTAATAATTAACCAATTACCCACATAATTAAGAATTTACCCCAAATTACTTAAAATAATATTCACTTTTAACATACCTTGTACACCTTACTATCATGGTCAAGTAGTACCTTGTATGGCACTAGTCCATAAATATCGGGTATTAATGCTCGGCCCGTAATTTATCCCAACATGCCAAACTTGGACGAAAATTCATTTTCTTTGACTTGCTTCCACTTTCACCTTCACGAATGTACCCATCACTTGTTCGAAATAGCATAATCCTTATAATCTCCAAATAATCTTTTCCTTGGACTGATGTCTATTACCTTACGACAAATTCAACGTATAATACTACAGGGTGCAACATCGTTGTAATTTAATACTGCAAAGCGTAACATCTTTGTAATGGAATACTGAAAGGCGTAATATCATCGTAATATAATGTTGCAGTATGTAACATTATCGTAATATAATACTGCAAGATGTAACATTATCGTAATATAATACTGCAGGATGTAATTCCTGCAGGCAAGAGGATAGCAAGTTCAAAATTCTGTCTCACCACTCCTCGTGGCATAGAGGAGTAACTCATAGATTATTTCAAAATACGAATAAGTTCAACAATAACCAAATGGTACATCCCTCAGCAATAGCAGTATGGAGCCAACCAATCCGACTCGGTGTAGAATACACATCCTAATTGGGCCTACCAATGGACCCCCAAATCAACTTTGGTCACCCACAAATAGATAAATAATCCTCCGAAAGCCAACCTGAATCATAACACATACTATGACCTGGCTAACTTCGACCACACTTCACAGTCCACAACTATGCAACAATCTGCTCCTAAGAGCTCTCAGTCTCCAAATCCATAGAACACATGAAATCACCATATCTGATCCCAACTCCACCGTCTGAATGTCTAACACATCTCTCATATACGATCATCCCGCGAGGAATACTTCTATAATTCTTCTGTGCCACAAAGCAAAATTTGAACACCAACAGTCGATCAACTAGGACAGTGCCGCAATACCAATGAAGTATCCATAAATCAAAATACATCCCCCTTCTGAAATGTATACTCTCATCAAGCCATACCAAATAGTTCTTTCTACACTCCAAGCAGACACTTCTCGTCATATTCAACCATATGAACACATCTCGCAATCACATTATACTCATCACGTAGCCATCTAGTCATAAATTCTACGAATAGGGACACTACCAGACATATAAATCTAAAAGCATATGCTCATACAATCAACACCTCTGTGCTCAAACCACTATCAAAACCCGGCCTTATGTACTCCAGACATCAGCATACCAATATTACATCTCGCACCTCTTCCATGGAATCACAAGCCATTGATGTACAGCTAATACCGAGCGCTCACATGCGCATATGAATGCGTGGAAGGAATTCAAAGAGTCACGCTTCAAGCTAAATCAATGCCACATGATAAGGAAAGAAAGATGGGAAGTATATCCTAAATGTCATGTAGCCTCTTGAAGATAGATATGGACGTCATCATACCGATCCGCAGGACTCTACTAGACACTTGCTCATGACTTGTAGAACCTATGAACCTAGAGCTCTGATACCAACTTGTCACGATCAAAAATCCACCAGTCGTAATGGCACCTAATCCAACCCGCTAGGTAAGCCAATTAACAATTACCTAGTTTCATTAACTTAATAAAATAATTAAACAAGAGAATTATCTAAATCTTATATATTTTCCAAGGACTGGTAGTACAAATCATGAGCTTCTACGAATGGAGTTTACCAAGCAACAATGGGACAATTACATAGTCTGTTTGAAAAGTACATAAATAGAATTTTATAGTCTAAGGCTACTGTGAATAAGAGGCAGCTACAGCCGAATGCAGGTACGCCTTCAAATCCAGCAACTATCAAGCATAGCAACATCAGCATCCGGAATCTACACACACTGTGTAGGAAGTGCACTATGAGTATAACCGACCCCATGTACTCAAAAAATAACAAACCTAACCTCAGATTGAAAGCAATGACGAGCTAACACATGATCGGGTCCAAAGCCAATATTTCCACAACAGGTCATAACAACATAAATACAAGTATAAAAGAGATATCTCAAAAGTAAAATACTCAGCTTGTTCACAGTTCTAGAAAATGGTCATGCTATTCAAATATCTAAGTGAAAGAAAATCCCAGATCTCTTACGAAAATGCCAAAAGTACTAGTAAGTTTGAAAACTGTAATTTTTCAAATATCCTTTCCACAATAAATAAAATGTTTATTTTCTTTCCAAATAACAAGTATAAAGTGTCTCTCCAAACCCACATATCAATGTATATAATAAGTCATGAATGACATGATACTATATAGCATGAGGAAGAATTTATCTCTATCCATGTATGTCATGTATGCATGTGAATGCCATGTATCTCAGAGATGAAACATGTACTCACACTCTCAGAGTACTCAATCTCATTACCTTGCATCCTCTCTTACTAAACTCAATACTCAGCACACTAAATCAATCAGTCATGTATAATAACTGATGCGGCATGCTGCCCGATCCATATATATATAGTCGCATGCGCTCACTAGGGGTGTACAGACTCCTGAGGGGCTCCTACAGCCCACACGCTATATCGTTGTGGCGTGCAGCCCTACCTAATATTGTTGCGGTGTATAGCCCGATCTATATATCGCTGCGGCGTGCAGCCCGATCCATATATCACTACGGCGTGCAGCCCGATCCATATATCACTACATCGTGCAGCCCGATCCATATATCTATTTATATCCTCAGAATTAGGCCCTCTGGTTCAATCAGTCATCACACTTTCTAGTCTCGCTCACGGGCTTAAAATGTCATGAAACTAGCCCGACAACAATGATATGATGCATCAACAACAACAATTGAGACTGAGACACGATATGAATGCATGAATATGGCTGAGAACAAAATATCAACGGAAATAAATGAGATGACAACAAGAAGCAACCACTATGATTACAAACAATATCAGCATAAAGCCTAAACATGATATTTAGCATGATTGATAGCTCAATTACTTTATCACATGATGAAAACACAAATATCAACAAAATAGGGCCACTATACAGGGCCATGAGAACAACAGAGTCCCATTTCATAGGGTGCACGCCCATACGCTCGTCACCTAACATGTGCGTCACCTCAATACTAGTCACATATCACATAGTTCGGGGTTTCATACCCTCAGCACTAAGCTTAGAAGAGTTACTTATCTTAAACAAGCCAATTTTGACATCGAGCAAGCCAAGCAATGCTCCAAGAATCCCATCACGCGCATTACGACCTGCGAATATCTTGAAACTAATCAAAAACAACTCAAATACATCAAACAATACTGAAGGAACCAATCCCAATCGGAAAAGGTCAACTCTTTAACCGAAAGCCCAAAATCGGCCAAAAAGCCCAACCCAGGACCGCACCTCGGAACCCAACAAAACTTACAACATCCATCAATGCATTCAATTATGAGCTCAACCATACTAGTTTCAGTCAAATCCGACTCTAAATCAGTGTTCAAAGCTCAAAAATTCATATTATGAAACTTTAGGCCAAAACCCCCAATTTTTTCTTTAAAATTCATCAAGCAAAAGCTAAAATCGAAGATAGATTCATAAAATATAACCAAACCCAAGTACAGAACACTTACCCCAATTCATTTGCTAAAAAGTGTCTCGAAAAATTGCTCAATTCCGAGCTCCCCAACTCAAAATATGTTAAATACATAAAACCCTCATTTTAACACTGTTCTGCCTCGTTTCTTGTTCCAAAATATCTCAAAACTCGCTTTTGATACCTCCAATGGATTACTTGTAAAATTCTAGTCAAGATAGGCTCTTGAATCACTATATTTGACCTTATATTGAAGGAGATATGTTGGTTTCAATATTTGAAAATAGTGCAGATTTTTAAATACGCAGTAGTAGCAATTTCGTAATTAATCTAAAAAAATCTAGCAACCTAATTCTTAGTAAAATGATCATAAAATCCTCATACGATGTCCAAATTTGACGATTCTTTTTGCTATGGCTCCATAATTATGATACGGATCTAATGTTTCAATAAAACATAAATCTGAGCTCATTTGTTCAATAGGGTACCATTTATGCTTGAAGAAACAACGTCGAAACATAAGAAAAACGAGCGCAACACAACTCAAACCTATCCGAAACTCATCTGAGGCCCTCGGGACCCCGTCTAAATATACCAAAAAGTTTCATATCATGATACGAACCTACGTGAGGCCTCAAAACACACATAACAATATCGAAACGATGAAATGCACCTCAAATCAAACTTAATGAACTTTCGACTTCAAAATACGCACGCCGAAACATATCAAATCAACTCCGAATGAACCAAAATTTTGCACACAAGTCCCAATACATCATACCAAGTTACTCATGCCCCCAAACTACCGAGCGAAGTACACATGCTCAAAACAACCGGTCGGGTCGTTACATTATATCATGAGTCCAATTATTTTACTGCCTAGCTATAAGTTGAAATAATATATACACTTTTTTTAATTAAGCCAACCATTTAGGTTTTCACATCTTGTGGTGTTGAGGGATTTGCCGAGACCCCTACCATATCTATACCAATTAAAAATGTACATAGAAGGGGGACATGGACCTGACCTCCTTCTAATCCTGAAGAACATGGGGGTTACAAATATTTGCATCCCACTCATGTTCAGCTACCAAAAGAATCAAAACTAGGTAATTGCCACCTATCTAGTTGAAAATGCCCTTTTAAATTTCCTAGGAGTTGTTGGAAATAGTAAAAGAAATAACTTTCTCCCGGAATAGAAACATTTTTGGCAAGCCTGTCAACTACTTGATTAGATTCCCTATAGCAGTGGGCAATATTAACATCTTTTTGTGTAAGAATTTGTCCAATTTCTTCGACCATCTTCTTGAGTTAGAGATTATTTTTGTTGCCTTGTATCAACATGTTGGTAATAATCTGTGAATCTAACTCCAATTCAATGTTGTTGTATCCTTGGTGGACGGACCATTGGATTCCCTTTTTAGCAGCCATAGCCTCAGTGGTATTGCTTGTATTACACTGGACGGGTAGGGAGAAAGCTATGATCAGTTCACCTTGTTCACCCCTGACTATTCCCCTATTCCTACTTTACTTGTTTCCTTGAAATAGCTTCCATCTGTATTCACTTTGATATTTCTAAGAGAACGTTTCTGCTAGCTAATCTATAGTACTCTGAAGGTTGGTCTCCATCTTTCATTCTTTTCACAGAACCTTGGCCAATACTCTATTTTACTGATTCTTGGGAGTGTCATATCTAAAGACGCTTATATGGTCCAGTTTACATGCATTTTCATGCTCCTGAATTGAAAATATTTGTTCACCATACCTACACGAACTCCAACTTCTCCATATTTCCCAACACACGACCAAAGGGATAGCTTGAGGAATGAATTTATGAATGTTATTTGATTTTGTGTCCCGCTAGTTTTTAAAAATTCTCTTAATGCTCAAGTTTTCATATTTGATGCCGGGAGGGCTCCAAAAGCTTTCCATAATCGTTGAGCCTCTTCTCCTTCTATGAAGACATGTTGCATTGAGTCTTCCTTAGGATTGTTACAACACCTGCATCTGGAAATAACATGGTTAACAAATTTAGAAATAACTTCGTCAAAAGAAAGCTTACCAAGATATAGTCTCCCAGCCAAGAAGGAGATTTTGAAGGGGATGCAATTGAGCCACATGTTGTGAAGAGATAGATTCTTCGATTTTTCACTCCTTATTGTATGCCACACGCTTTTGTTGGAATATTAACCATTTGCAAAGGCATACCATAATGTATAATCTTCTTGACTTTGATCTCTAATTTCAATAGCACTGATGTGTAAAGCAAACTGCTCGTTGAGAGTATTGATTAGTTTGTTCATATTCCAGCTGCCCTCTTGAATGAATTGTTTAATATTAGTGTTTTCACTCTTTCTGCCATTTGGAAAAAGCTTAGCTAATGGCCCTTTACCTGGCCAGTTATCCCACCAGAAGATGTTATTGCCTTCGTTAATATTCCAAATCATGTTTTCTTTCACTTTGTCTCTAATTTGAGTCATATGTTTGCAAGCATGTGAGTTACCCGATGCTCACTTTTCTGCCACATGGTGAGATCTTACAATATTTTAGCTCTAAGGTAGGTTGTCCATAGAGTATTTTGAGTTCTAAATCTCCACCACATCTTCATGGCTAAATTTTTACTATCCTCCATAGACCTTATGCTAATGCTACCATATTCTTTAGAAAGGCACGGGTTCCTCCAAGTACTCCAATGATACTTCTTTGTGCCCACTAAAGTGCCCCATAAGAACCTAGACAAATACTTTTCAATCAAATTTAGGGTGCCTTTTGGAGGACTCATAGCGGAAAGAGTGTAAATAAGCAGAGATTGAAGGACATTTTTAATTAGTACCATTCTACCACCACATGTAAGAAGCCCGCCTTTCTACCCATTCAATCGCTTAGCCTCTTTGGTCACCATCGGGTCAATGCGAGAGAGTTTTTTCCTGCCTACATATAATGAGCAATCTAGATAGTTAAAGGGAAAACTTTTTTCCATGAAGACTGTAGCTATTCTCATCCCGTTGATTCTTTGTGCTCTTGCTTTCGGATCCGTGAGAAAGAAACTTTTGTCGCCATTAACCTTTTCGAGGCTCTCTCATAGTTGCTTACTTATTGCATAATTAATGTGGCTAATTTGATATTGCCAGCAGATCACAATATCATCCGCATAAGTCAAGTGGTTGATATGAGGATATCCTTGATTCATGTGAAACAGAGTGAAATTTGGATTAGAATGAAGCTTATTCAAGGATCTGGATAGTACTTCTGCAGCTATGATAAACAAAGAAGGTGACAGAGGGTCGCCTTGCTTTAGCCCTTGTGGATATGTAATGAACCCCCTTCTCGATCCATTAATAACAATAGAATACCAGTCTTCTGACAACAACCTCAAGATGATATCAATCCATGTTTATACAAATCTAAACCTTCTTATAACAAAATCTAAAAAGGTCCAAGACAATATGTTGTATGTCTTGGCCATGTCTAGCTTGATTACCACCTTTGTTGTCTTTGCTAATTCCTTGTATGATCTCTTGAGCTAACATCACATTCTCTGTAATGAGCCTTCCTTTCACAAAGCCACTTTGATTGTTTGAGATCAACTTTCATAGAAGAGTATTTAACATGCCTGCAAGGATTTTGGAAATGATTTTTGTACTGAAGTTGGTTAGGTTGATGGGTATTAATTATGAGAAATTGGTAGGGGACTTAATCTTGGGAATTAAGACAATGCATGAGTGGTAATAAAATTTGGTAAGGTTGCGACTATTAAATAATCTCTGGACAAAAGTTGTTATCATATTTGATAGTTTCCCAACAAGTCTGGAAAAATACCCCATTAAAACTATTAGGACTAGCTGCATTGGGCTAATTAAGGTTGAAAACTGCCTCACTAATCTCATTGATTTCTGGAATAGCTATCAGATATTCATTCTCTTAAGTAGATATGATATTATGAATACAGTTCAGGATCGAGTTATTCATTATAGGAGCTTGAAGATTGAAAAGTTTCTCCAAAAGCTTCACAGTTGCATTGGCAATCTTGTCATCCTCTTGCACCCATCTGTCTCTATGATTTTTGATTATATGGATGTGAAGTCTTCTTCTCTTATCTCTGAGGACACTGTGAAAGTAGTTGTTGTTGTAATCGCCCTCTTGAAACCATTTAACTTTGGATTTTAGTCTTAGAATGTCCTCATGTATTCCAAGCCATTTAACATATTCCGTGTGAGCTTGTTAAGCTCTTCTCTACTATTCTCCGAGTTCTGTTGAAGATCCAACTCTTCAAGTTGTTGTACTTTGACTTCCCATTTATTGAACTGCTCGTATATGTCGCTAATGTTTTCTCTAGACTACTGACTGAGATTTATGGCCAGTGTTTGCAACTTAGTCTTTAATCTCCATATAGCATTTCCTTGTATCGAGTGCTCCACGATTCTTGAATTACTTTCATAAAACCAGGCTATTGTACCAAAAAAAATTAAGGAACCTGAAATACTTGATAACTTCTTATTGATCATTCTGATATTTCATGAGTAAAGTTCGATGATTGAACATGTTCTCACGAGATTTCTAACATAGTTTTGTTGAAATGTTTGAGCCCCATTGGTTGTTGATCAAGATTCCATCCAACCTCTTCCAAATTCTCTTCCTTGGATGTCTATTGTTGCACCAAGTATGTTTATGTCCCACACACCTAATATCCATAAGACCACATATTTCCATGGTGGTAACAAAGTCAAAGCTTTTGTAGGCTCTATATGGACGGCCTCCTTGCTTCTCCCCCGACTCTATAATAACATTAAAGTCACCATCTGTACACCAAGGCTCATTGATAATATTAGTCATGTACTCTAAACCTTCCGATAGAGCTTTTCTTTCTATAGCATTGCACTTATCATACACTATCATGACATAATTGTCATCAATTATACTATTTCTCTTGAATTAAAGAGTAACTTGTTGGTCTTCCTTGGCAATTAGATCTGCCTGATAATTCCAAAAGCACCAGATTTGCTCACTAGTATTAGCCAAACAGTATTGAAAGCCCAAAAATCTTTTATAACCCTCAATTTTGTTGCTATTTAAGAAAGGCACAAAGATAGCCATAAAATCGCAGTTGTTAATATTGAATACGTTTTTCAAATAATATATGAACTTTTTAAACCTAACAGACCTTATATTTCAGAATATGGCACTAATCATTGGAAACTTGATTCTGAGTACCTGTTTTTGTTCCTTCCCTCTTTGTGAATGAGTGTCTTTTGTTTTGGATTTTTTCATGTCCTTCTTTGTCTGCTTTTTCCTTTCCCATCTTCTGGACATAATTTTCCTTTGTTCTAGCTATCTCTTGCGACTTCTCAAAGCTATATCTTTGCTTGTCAACATTGATGTTTGAAGAAGTTGAGTTAGATTGTTGCTGCTCAATTCCATCCTCCTAGTTGTTCAGGTCACTTTGTGTGGCCTCTTTGTCTTGGTCCTCCCCAAACAGTTCTAACACCAATTTGATAGGAAGTTGATTTCTTATTTCTATGTCTATGTTGCTGGAAGGATATTGATGGCTGTTGTGTTCCTTTTTCCCTGTCTTGTTGCTGTCATAGGCATCCTGATCTCTTCTATCATTATTTTCGTCTTGTTTACTTTCGTACTCCTTATTTTCTAAACACTTGGTTCTCCTTTCTGCTATTGTGTGTCTTTCATTGTCTATATCAGTGTTGTTGCTTTTAACAACCTCTTAAGATTGGTCTGTTGTGTAATCCTTAGTAGATGATTGGTTTGTTGAGTGTTCATCAATGGACTTGTCTGTTTGAACATCTGTACCCTTCTTGACCTGTTGTTGTGAAACTGCCTCACTAGCCAATATTTCATCTTCTATCTTTTCTATGTGTGTTATCTTCTTGATTCTCTTGTTGATTTCTTTGTTAACTGTACACTTGCCATGTGTTATTGCTGATTTAAATAACATTATACTCTTTTTCTGGGGCGTTTTTTTCTTCTTGCCCTTGCCTCTATAGCTTCCTTTTTTCTCTTTTGCCGGTTCCTCTAAGTATTGAGTATTTGTCATGTCTCTTCTTCCTTACTTTACTTTCCCTCTTTGTTCTTGCTATTTGTAACCACTTTTCCACTTGTTTAGCCCATGCCTTGTGTAGTTTGCTCCTCTTGTTTTCCTTGTGTTTCTTGTGTTGTGTTATATTGCTCAATCTTTATTGTGTTTTGACCGGTATGGATCTCCCATGTGTAACTCCTGTGATTATCTCCTCTACCAGTGGATTCATTAGTATCTCTATTTTTGCAGTCTTTTTCCTTATGTTTTTCTCGTTCCAACGCCCTGCATTGTGCAAGAGAGTGCCCCAGAATCCTATTTTGCTTCAATACTTTGGTACTCCTTCATATTCCAACTTCTAAGTGAAGCATTTTAGTGAATTAGTTTCTTCCTCTTGGCTCACCCATGCAGAGTTAATCAAAGGCTTTGTAAGATCGATTTCAACTCTAACTTTTGTCATCCCTAGCCTTGTCCTATAATAAGTCGCTATGTCTATTGATAATGGTACACCCACTGGTCCCAATATTTGTTTAACATAGTGCCAAGTATGGCAATGAAATGGAAGACCTGACAGTAGAACCCAAAATGACACTATAGGAAGTCTTCTTCCAGGTTGAAATCAAGGGACTATTTTTTAAGCCACATAATCATTACATCAATTTCAATTGACCTTCTAAACCAAACTTTTTTGCAATCTTCATCATTGGTTACATATATGAACACCGCTCGAAAATTGTAGACCCCAATTTTTGCCTCTCCTTTGAGCGACACTTTTTCAGCAAAGATTGATCTAATTCGTTCAATATTAGGTCTTGTTCGCAGAAACTTACTAATGATTGTGTATTTACACTCTTTTTCCATCACTCCATAGTAGTTGCTAGCTTTAAATATGACTGTCGGAATTCCGTTATGGGTTGAAACCCTAGCTTTTACATTTGAGTCGCCCAATCTAACACATATGAGTTTAGCAGGAGTTGCTACTGCAGTTGCATAGTCAATCTTATAAGGTTTTGATTCTTCATTGTTGGTCGACCTAGCTAGGGGAGCAAAATTTTCCACTGGACGCGCCTGCCCGATGTCGTACGACATCCCCATTCGATGGTGCGTGTGCACCACTCTCCCGGAAAGGGGGAGATATGTTACCGTTCTGTGTTGTATCGTTCAATTGTACATAGAGAGGTTTGAAATGGTGTAGTGAGTCAAATACTATATATGAATATTGAATTGAATGTGAAGGAGATAATTCTTGATTGCAATAGTATTGAATAGAGCACAATCTTGAACTTAGTCATTAGGGAATTGATTTGCGAATACGGATAGAAATACCTATTTGTCGTGCTTAGCCAATTGTACAAGTAATTGTTAATATGTTCTTGTTATCTCTAATATCATAGGAATATAGGGGTTGAAATAAATTAAATAGGCGAGTAAAAGTTGTCAAATTTCTACGAGTATTATTGTCCTTGCAAGTTAATAATCTAGATAAATTGATAAGTCGAGTTGATTGAAGAATTCAACAGGATTGTTGTCCTTGAAATATTATTTCTTATTTAATTAAAATCTTTGTGCTATGTGTGTTAGTTAATTAGTTCTTCTTTTAATCGTAACTCTAGTTAGTAAAATTAATCAAACAAAAACCACTTTGAAATTGTTCTTGACTCGATAAATTAGAATTTGCTTGATTTAGTTGATAATTGATCACAAGTCCTCGTGGGAACGATACTCTAGTCACTCTTTATTACTTGGTTGACCGCGTATACTTGCGTGTACGATGTAGGGCAACAACCGTAGCAAAAATTCTGTGACGGAAGAACAGACTGTCATAAGTTTGTCACAAATTGATGAATTTCTTCATAAAATCATCAAACCCTTCAAAAGTTTGTGAAGAATATCATGTCAACTCGTAAGATTCTTCATTTGAAATTTCTTTCACATTACTCTATCTAACAGTTAAACTAATTTATTTTAATTTGTAATTTTAAGTTAAAAAGTATTAATATTAAAGAAAAAAATAATTCACATCGTCCCAATTTGGGCCTTGAATGTAACCAGCCCAAATTGGCCCGTCTTTTTAGCTATGCCGAACCATTTTACAACCATCATTTATAGTTTGACCACATTAAAAATAGTTGCGGAAAAATTACAGTGTGTAGTTTGATAATTTTATTTTATATATATATATTTCTATATTTTGTCTCCCCTGACTTTTTCCTATGCTTGCTTCTTTATATTTTGACAACCCTTAGTGAAAATTTTGGTGCTAATTTAAAAAAAGTTCTAGCAAAGCATATTGCCAGAATTTTTGGTCTGCCAGCGTGCTTCAATATTCTAGCAGTGTGCTTCAAAATTCTGGCAGCTGCTTTAAAATTCTGGCAGCGTGCTTTAAATTTTGGCTTTTAAAATTCTATTAGCATCTTTTAAAATCCTGACAGTGGATTTTTTTCTTTTTCAAATCAAAATATGTACGGTGATACTAAATACTGTAATTTTATATGTGCAAATATCCCTCAGGGAATGGGGCATGATGGGCTCAGCGTCCCGCTTGCCCAAATTACAATTAGAATCGAGAAGTTTCAGCTTGAATTATTTCAGATCCATTTTTGTCATCAATTGGCAAAAATGAAGTATGCATTCTTTTTATTTTTGAGCAGGAAAAGACAATCCTTTTTAGTCATTGACGAAATGTATTACCAGAGAATAGAGTAAACATATGACGAAATGTTCGATTACTTTGAAATACACTAACTGATAGTAGTTTCTAGTAGTAGTGTCTGTAAAAGTTAACTAAACATATTTATAAGGAGAATAACTATGCAAAAAAAAAAAAAAAATTCAAAATCATGGGAAGCCATGCACGTATGTACGTCAGCTCTGTCTACGTTGAATGCATCTTATTTGGATTGTGGTATATACAACATTGTCAAATGTGAAGTGTGCAAATTGTTGCACCCCAAGAAGCAATAGCTGAGTCATAAATTTTAATAAGGAGATTCAAAAAATATGAAAATATCACACCTAATTATAAGATATGAACCAGTGTACGTGTCAAGGAAAATAGTTTATAGACATACACAAAAGTTTTTATGTTTACCCTTTTGTATAGTGTAATTTTTTAACGAGTTGGATATTCAATTGGACCTCTCACTAGAATAACTCCGACCGCCACAGCCAAGAGGGAAACGATAAGAGAAGCCCTAGGATGAGAGTGAAGAGCATATCACATAGCCAAAGTTGACTGCCTGCAACTCATGCAAAAAGGCTTTTATTTTTTATCTAGCTAATTAAATAAGCCCTTGAAAATGGTCCGGGCAAGTCATCCTTGGCTATCAAATAAGACTCTTCTTTTCATCTTAAAACCCCTCGTTCTATTCATCTCTCAATATATTCAAGAAGAGAAAATGGTCTTGCATGAAAAAGAAGAGCTTGTCAAGTTAGCTAAAGATGACCTGCCTAAAACCAATATAAGGAAAGGAACACCACCAATTAATGGTGTAAAGACCTTTCCATAAGATGAAGGCAAGTCATCCTTGGCTACCAAATAAGCCTCTTCTCATCATGCTAGACTTCTCTTCTGTCTTCTCATCTTTCGAAAAAGGGCAGTTCAGTGCACGAATCACCCCACACTCACACGGAGTCCGAGGACCACATCCGAAGGGACATAATATAGGCAGCTTACATTGATGCAAGTATTAGTTGTTGATTCCACAGCTCGAGCCCCTAATCTATAGGTCATGCGTAGATAACTTTACCGTTGCTCCAAAGCTCCTCTTCATTGTCTTGTCTTTCGATATCATGGTAAATTAATAGAAGAAAAAGTCTTGCATGAAAGAGAAGAGCATGTCAAGATAGCCAAGGAAACTCTGCCTGAAACCAAGCAAAAAAGGCTACCAATATTAAATGGTGTATTCAAACACCTTTTAAAATAATGGAGCAGGCAAGTCATCTTTGGCTACTTAACAATATGACTCTCCTCTTCATGTAAGATCTCTCTTCTTTATTGAGATCATGATTACCGTATGGCAGGTTAGCCATGTATTTATAGCCATGAAACATGGTTATGGAGAACTAAGCATCTCTGGCTTAGTTGCTTTATGTTTTCCTTTTATTGCTTTGACTTTAGTTTCTCATCAACTACAATATCTGACTTCCCAAATTGGAATAAGTTCTCTTTTGTAAGGATACTTTCACTCACCCATATCTCCAAATAATTCTTTAAGGGGAATGTATTGCATCCATATACCTTAGAACAATATGGTTTAAAGTATATCAAGAACATTGACCAAATTATAGATATGATTCCTATCTTAGAAAGTTTCTATTTCCGTTTCTGATAAGATACAAATTATTCGATCTTACACAGGTATTATGTACCAAATTTTTTGAATCAATATCACCTTCATATATATGAAGAATGAAGGAACAGGATAATCTAAACAGTTGGAAGACTAGATGAACTGCGACTCAAATTACTAGTCGATGGTAGTCATCATGATATATTGGAACAACCTCTAAGTCGCAGTCTAAATCCTAATTTGATTAGACAGTTGAGAAAAGAGCTTCAAAAAGTATTTTCTTTTTAGTTGTACACAAATATGTACTTATATAGGCGCAACTAGGGTTACAGTAATTACTTAAGTTACTGTGCTTACCCTAGTGAACCTTAAGAGCACTCCTTATGGGTGGACTCTATTTCCTACAAAGAAAAACTCACTAATTTAAAATTGTATCGAACATCTCTAACTTGAGGCCTCGACCTCGATTATTAATACCTTTGAATTTTTAATGCTTGAGTTTAGCAAGTACAGAACTACAGATCACAAACGATCGCCTTGAAATTTTGATCGAAATTAATTTGCTCTTCCGATTTAGATAAATATAAGTGTTTTTGTCAATTCAATTTCAGTACACGAGCACATTATATTAAAATAATTCCTTGAAGTAAAGCAAAGTTAGTCCAATAAAGCTGGTAACTAAGTTCAATAGAAAATGTGGTAAAGCCACAATTTGAAAGAAATTATATGAATGAGAACTCCGATAAAATGTTGAAGCTAATTTCTAATTACATCAGTTCAGTGTGGAAGAGCGTGACTTCCAGATAGAGGAGGGAAATAAAAATAGAAAGTACAAGAGCTTGATTGTATCACTGTTTTAGGTCATTGGGAATTTTGACAATGTTCTTACAGAATCTGAAAATTCTTAGCATCTTTTGAAATTTGAAGTGTCCCAAAAAGGAAAAGAAAAAAAAGTCCATGCCACTAAACAAGGTATTGGGAGTGACACATCTATTGTTGTTTCCTCCATTATTTATAGCAAAAGTAATCGAAACATCACTATTACAGAAATTAGAAGTATTGTGCATTAGGGCGTAACTAAGTGGTCAATAAAATGAGTTAGAGACTTTATAACCATAAAGTCTCGGATTCAAATTCCAAATAAAAGCAAAACAACATAATTTCTTTCTTGTCCAGATTTTAATGACCAGAGTTATCTGACCGACTCGGACACTACGATAATTAAAAAAAATTGAAGTCTTGCGTTGATCGAACCATTTTAACATGAGAGAGTTGGGCGATCAAATCCATTGAAAAACAAGGCCAATCATAATTCCTATCTGATCGAATTTTCACTCTTGTATGAGCAATATAAAAGAAAAGAAAATGCAAGTTATAACTAGATATAGCCTTCAATATCTACTGTGTGTAACTAAGTTATTCTATATATAGATGCTTTTACGTACAAGGATGCATACACTCGTATGAACTCGATTTTATATGCTAAAAGTTTTTAATAAATATTGACAAGTCTGTAAAAGCCAAAATCTACCCTGAAAAAATTTAGTATAAACCAACGTCAAGGAAGGGATTGGTCGAGGTCGATCAGGAAGCAATAAGATTCGTGACCGAGGAGCCAACCATGATAGAGGTCGACTGTTGTGTCAATAGCTGTAACGATCACTATGTGAAATAAGACATTAAAGAGAATATTCCCTTGGATATTCTCTTTACTTGTACTAATAGGGTTGTTAGGTGTAACGACCCGGTTGTTTTAAGAGTTGTAGCCCTGTTTCCCCATTTGCTGCTCCTTTTGTATTCTACTGATGTTATATGACTTATCGGGTCAGTTGGTTTGGGCCCGGAGTGATTTCAGAGTGAATTGAGACACTTAGTCTCTTAATTGAAAGCTTAAGTCGGAAAAATTGATCGGATATTGACTTATGTGTAAACGGCCTCGGATTTGAATTTTGATGGTTTCGTTAGCTACGTTAGGTGACTTTGGACTTAGGAGCGCGTCCCAACTGTGATTTGGAGGCCCGTAGTAGGTTTAGGCTTGAATTGGCGAAAGTTAGAATTTTGAAAAGCTTGACCGGGAGTGGACTTTTTGATATCGGGGTTAGATTGGATTTTCGAAAGTTGGAGTCGGTTCGTGGTGTCATTTATGACTTGTGTGCAAAATAAGGTTAACCGGACGTGATGTGATAGGTTTCGGCGTCGTTTGTAGAATTTGCAAATTTCAAAGTTCATTAGGCTTGAATCCGTGTGTAATTTGTATTTTTTATGTTGTTTGAGATGATTTGAGGATTCGACTAAGTTCGCGATTTAAGACTTGTTGGTATACTTGGTTGAGATCCTGAGGGCCTCGGGTTGATTTTGGGTGGTTAACGGAATTTGTTTTGAGTTGGTGAAGCAGCTGAAGTATTGCTAGAATTACTGTAACCGCACATGCGGTGAGCCCGTAGAAGCAGGAAGAGAGCCGCAGAAGCGGGCTAGGTGGAGAAGGCAATAGTCACAGGTGCGATGTTCCTTTCGCACCTGCGAGGACGCAGATGCGGTGAGAAGGGCGTAGGTGCGAAGTTTGAAGGTTTGGCTGTTTCCGCAGAAGCAGACAAAGGGCCGCAAAAGCGCCTCCATAGGTGCGAGACCTGGAGCACAGGTGCGAGCCCAATGACTTAAGTAGTTTCCGCATAAGCGGTCTCGCAAGTGCGGACAAGTGTCCGCACGTGCGAAAAGCTTGGGCAGAATGTTTAAAAATAAGGGTTCGCGATTTTAGTCTCATTTTAACATTTTAAGCTTGGACTTGGGCGATTTATGAGAGAATTTTCGATGGGATTTTCGAGGTAAGCTTCTTGTACTCGTTTTTTATCAATAAACTTATTTCCCCATTGATTTTTCCCACATAGATTGTATGATTTTGGAGGTGAAATTTGGGAGTTTGAGGATAGGGATTTGGAGAATGAACTTTGGGGATTGGAATGACCATTTGGTATCGGATTTTGATAAAATTGTTATGGTTAAACTCTTGAGTGAATGGCTTTTCAGTTTTGTGACTTTTGTTGGATTTAATTGTATTGTACTACTTGTGGCCAGATTCGGGATGTTTGGAGATCGATTTGAGAGGCAAAGGCATTTTGGAGTAGAGTTTGCTTGGATTGAGGTAAGTAACACTTTCAAACTTGATTCTAAGGGTTCGGAACCCCGAATTATGTGTTATGTGATTTGTATTGAGGTGAAGCACATGCCAAGTGACGGGCGTGCGGGCGTGCACCGTGAGAACTGTGACCTAGTTGATTCCATGTCACCGTGTAGTGATTCTATCTTGTTGATATCTGTATTTTCATCATGTGATAAAGTAATTGAGTTGTCAATCATGCTAGATATTATATTTAGGCTTTATGCCGGTACTGTTGGGACCCATAGTGGTCGTTTTTTGTTGTCACCTTACTGATTTCATTGATATTACGTACTCATTCATTTCATACCATATCTCATTCTTAGTTGTTATTTATTGATATATCATATTATTGTTTCGGGCTAGTTTCATAACATTGTGAGCCCGTGAGTGAGACTGGAGAGATTGATGACTGAGTGAGGCCAAGAGCCTAATTATGAGTGACAGTTATGGGATCGGGCTGCACGTTGCAGTCGTTATACTGATATTATGATAACGTTTGGGTTGTAGGAGCCCCTCCGGAGTCTTTACACACCCTAGTGAGCGCGGTTGATATTATTGAGGGATGGATCTTCCCTGGACATGGATCTTGTCCGAAGCATTTGATACCTCGAGATGGATCTTCTTCACGGGCCGGATTGGCCTTCCTCGATACTGGGTGACTGATGGTCAGTGATGTATATATTTTGGGATGGATCTTTCATAAGCCGTATGAGCCATATATAGAACCGAGTGGTTGAGCATTTGAGAGCGTGAGCACATGAGGCTCTCAGCCTGGTGCACCACATACAGCATGTGCATTGGCATGTAGAAGTAGAAGAGTTATATTCTTCACATTGTTCAGTTTTTGATCTATTTTACTATTTTGAACTATCTATTTAACTTGAAAGCATGCCTACATTTCTGCACAGTTATTTCTATTTTAACTGTACTGATTGAGTTCGTCACTACCTTTTAGTCCAAAGGTTGGACTTGTTACTTACTGATTTGCTTGTACTCACGTTACTCCATGCACCTCTCGTGCTGATCCAGGCGCTTCTAGTCATGGCAGTTGTTGATTGAGGATCCAAATCCCGGATACTATCGAGGTAGTTGCATGGCGTTCGCAGGCCTTGACTCTCCTTCTTTATCTCTATCTATGTTTCAGTTTTTATTCTCTAGATACTGTAGTAGATTGTATTCATGCTCATGTACTCTATGACACCCTGGTTTTGGGATGGATTGTATCGTATTTTGGATTATTTCTATTTTCAAAAAAGGATTTTCTTAAATATTAAATTGCTTCCGTCATTATGTTCAAAGAATTTTACTATGTTGAGATGTTTATTGTGGCTTGCCTATGTGATGACCCAAAGGGTCATCTTTTATTTTAGAATCCGAATTCGGATTTCGAGGCCTTCAAGACCTTATTCTCTTTCTCCTCAATTTGTGTGTGCAGTTCGGGCGCGCTTCCGGAGAGCCTTTATATAAAAATTTGAGAAAAATGTTAAATTTTTGCCTTTAAAATTGAATTAAGTTGACTTCGGTCAATATTTTTGGTAAACAAACCCTGACCCATGATTTGATGGTCCCGGAGGGTCCGTAGAAAAATATAGGACTTGGGTGTATGTCCGGAATTGAATTCCGAGGTCCCTAACCCGAGAAATAAATTTTTGAAGAAAATTGTTTAATTGAAAATATAATGATATTTAGAAAGTGAACAATGTTTGATTTTATTGGTATCGGGCTTGTATGTTGGTTCCGGAGCCTGGTACAGGTACTTAAGTCATGCCTATGAAATTTGGTGAGTATTGGAGTTGATATGACGTGATTCGGACCCTCGGATGTGAAAATAGAAACTTTAAGTGTTCTTGAGAATTTCATTGATTTTGATGAAAAATCTATAGTTTTAGGTGTATTTTAGCGTTTTGATCACACGAGCAAGTCTTTATGATGTTTTTAGACTTGTGTGCATCTTTGGTTTGGAGCCCTGAGGGCTCGGGTGAGTTTCAGATAGGCTTAGGGGTGTTTTGAACTTAGAGATTTCTGTTGCTTTGTTGTTGCAGGTGCACAGGTGTATCCTTCTTCGCGTTCACGAAGCAACTCCCACAAATGCGAAGAGTAAATTCGTCTGAGGGAAAATTCCGTCTACGCGAACGCGAGGCACAGGCCGCGAACGCGGAGAGTTTGGGGCATTACCCTTCGCGAACACGACCTGGCCATCACAAACGCGAAGGCCATTTTGGTAGGGACCTGGGGGAGGGGTGAAATACTCTACGTGAACGTGGCAAACAGCTCACGAACTCAAATGATGGGGGGTGTAACTTCGCGAACGCGTACGGTATCTCGCGAACGCAAAGACTCTTCTGGCCAGTGCTTCGCGAACGCGACAGGATTCTCGCGAACGCAAAGAAGATCTGTCCAGCGATTTTAAAACAGAACCTAAGTCGGGATTGCTCAAAATTTCACATCTCTTCCATTAAAACTCGAACTTGGGCTATTTTTGAAGAGGGATTTCAACACCAAATCATAGGTTTGTATTCTTAAACTCATTTCTTTCATTTTTCATCAACACACATTAGATTTATAGGCCTAAATCTTGTTCTTTCAAGGTAGAATTAGGGATTTTGGAAAAAATTGGGGATTTTACAAATTTGGGAATTTAGACCTCAATTTGGGATCGGATTCTGAAACTAATTGTATATCCGGGCTGGGGGGTGAATGGGTAATCGGTTTTGGTCCGAACTTTGAGTTTTAACCAAGCGGGCCTAGGGTCAATTTTTGACTTTTTGGGAAAAATGTTGGGAAACATATAGTTAAGCGTTTGAATTGAGTTCTTTAGCATTTATTGTTGTTATTAAGTTAATTATGATTAGACACAAGCAGATTGGAGGTGGAATCGAGAGGTAAAGCAGTAATTAAGGCTTGATAAAGCACGAAGGGTGATGTCGTGCACATTTACATTATTCATATGGTGAGGAAGAGTGATAAATCATGAAGGGTGATGTCATGCACATTTACACTATTCATATGGTGAGGAAGAGTGATAAAGTACGAAGGGTGATGTCGTGTACATTTACATTATTCATATGGTGAGGAAGAGTGATAAAGTACGAAGGGTGATGCCGTGCATATTTATATTATTCATATGGTGAGGAAGAGTGATAAAGCACGAAGGGTGATGCCGTGCATATTTTTATTATTGATTGCATGGTGAGGATTGAGAGTAAAATCACGAAGGATGATGCCGTGAATTTTCTATTTTTTGTGTTTATTTGTTGTTATTGGTTTAAGTGTACTAGCTGCTTAGATTCTTTTACTGCTGTGATTCTTTATGTTAGAACCCCCATAGCATGTTGCCCCTTCCCCTTCATTTCTGGTTAGTTTTTATTACTTGTTATTCTGTTATTATATTGATTAACTGCACAGGTTTATGATGTTTGTCATGTCCTAGCTTCGTCACTACTTCGCCGAGGTTAGGCCCGGCACTTACCAGTACATGAGGTCGGTTGTACTGATACTGCACTCTGCATTTTTTGTGTAGATTTCGGTGCTGGACCTCGTGAGTAGAGTTTGGGTTGTTGCCTTCAGTCCACAGGAGACCCAAGGTAGATCTTCCGACGTTCGCAGACCCTGGAGTTTCCTTCCCTATATCCTAGATTTTCCTGTCTCTTTTCATTTCGAGAACAGTTGTATTTCCTTTAAACCAGTATTTGTAGAAATTCTTATAGTGACATTTTGACACCGGATCATTGAGGTAGACTTGTTTTAGAGTTTTGGATTTGTTATAAAACTTCCGCACTTTATATCTGTTTAGCTATAGAAATTATTTTCTTTATTGTTTAAGTTAATAATTAATGTATTAGATTGGTATCTGTTGCCTTGCCTAGCTCTCAGTAGTAGGTGCTATTACGATCCCGACGGTAGAAAATCCGGGTCGTGACAAGTTGGTATCAGAGCACTAGGTTGCCTAGGTCTCATAATTCACAAACAAGCTAGGTAGAGTCTGAAGGGTTCGATGTTGACATCCAATTTTGGCCATCCTCTTTTGAATTATCTTCCTTTGGCTTCATAATCATATAATATTACCTTATCTTATTATATGAGAAATTACCATGTTTATCAAGTATTTTAAACATTACTACTATTTACGTTATGAAATCTTTTGGAGTTTTGATTTAAACTATATTTTACCATTTTGTTAAATATTTGTTATACTACTTTACTTGTACTAATATAATCAAGATTAATTGTATTTTATACCCATCCGTTACTTTTCAAAAAGTACTATTACTTTATTAATTCTATTTTTTAATCATCTTATAAGCTAAACTCTCACGAATCTACATTATATAATTTTATAGTTATAATTTTGCTTTAGCTTAATCATATACTAAGCGTGTAGTTTATTGATAGTTTATATTTTTAAATAACATCAACACCACGATTCTATGAATGTTGAAGTCCAAATAATGTATAAGAAGGGAAGAGGGCTGTCTAAAATACTCAAGAGTCCCTTACAAAAACTTTTATTTTCTGTCTCGGTGAACTTTAGCCGTGATAGAGATATTGAAACTCATTCGGCTCGAGGTTCGGATCTATTCATGACGAGAGAGTAGACGCGAGACCAACGCCGCCCCGGTTCACTGCCCCCAAACAAGTTAGTGTTCTTTCTTTCACTTGCTTTTATTTATTCAAAATAATTTATGCTCTGTCATGTAGTTTAAAGAATGTTGATTTGCTTCTCTACTCCTGTGCGTTTAGATGCCGTGACTATAGGAATATATTGTTTCCATGTAACTGATTGATATATCTCGCCCAAAAAATGCTTATGTGATCATTCTGTTTGTATAATAGCGTTGGTTCTTGACTAATGTCATATCACTATGTAGCTTACTTTAACATTCTGTTTGGGTATAATGGTTTATTAACAATGAATGCTAGCACACTTCACTATCCTCTTGAGTAGATAATATATCTAGATCTACTGTCGCATCAATACCATATCTTAAGGTTTCATTGTTAGAATTAAGAGATCCTTGTTTGTCTAAAGAAGTAGTCGTATTTTTCCCTTGAAGTTGAGAGCTAAGTGTGTATTTTGTATTTTGGTATACTGTGTTAGCAATTATAAATGTATGACCTTTCCATGCCTAAACTATTCTTAACTTGATTGTAAATCTGTTTTTGATAATTAGATTCTAGACCCTTAACAGAGATTCATGAGACAAAACTAGTAAGCTATGCAAGTTTCAGCAGTAATAATCACATTAGATAAATTCCTTTTCATGTGCTTTAAGACCCACAATCATGTTTAATTCTCAAAATATGATTGGTTAGACATCTATTCTTAAATCTAAAGTACTATTTCCATGTTTCTTATCCTAGTTGTTTGAGTCTTATTTGAAATCGTCTTGAGTCTTCATTCTTGATTGGATGCAACATCCATGAATGTTCGAGTGTGGATAGTTTAGTTCTACTGTTGAAATATGAACATACTTGAAGTTAGTCATAAATAGAATATATCATGATCTTTTGTGATTGTATGTTATACTTCTCCCATGACTCATAATCAAATTCCTACCTTAATCCTTTTCTTTTCTCTCTTTGTTTCCTTTTTGCATAAATACATCGGTGCCCTGGCGAGTATTAACGCAAGACTCAACCCGCTGCCGAACGGAGACTGCACATCCCCGAGTCCCTTTTCCAGCTTTTACCGTGCTTAGATATCAAAAATACAGAAGATAAAATCTTCTGCGGGGCTTGAAGAAGGCTCTGAACTATTTCAACTCGTTATTTTATCTGAATTTAGTTTACTAGTTCTTATCTGGATCTTTACACTAACAACACGCTTTCTTACTGTATGAATGAGGTCTGCCTCCAGTTATGTGTGTTATTTTGGTTTACCTAAATTTCGTTTAAAGTTGTTTTTACTACGCGTAAAAGTACTTATTTATCACGTAGTACATAACACCTGGATATACCAGCTCTAAAATTATTTGCCTAACAACTCTTACCATTTTACAAAGTTAGAATAATGGATAAGTACTTAATTTCGGGACAGTAGCGGACATTTTATATGACAAGGTTTAAAAGCTGCACTTTGAGTCATTAGTTGACTACTTCCTTTATTTGCTAAATCTAAAACTCATTGGTCATGACTTATTTGGAAATAATTTATGAAGCGGAAATTGTTTGAAATGGCTTTTGAACTTCGACTACTTTATGATGACTTCCTCGAAACATCCTGTTACAACCAGTTTAGTTAATAAAAATATAATGCATCTTGGCAGTCCCCCTTAATACTTTGTAGTTCAGAAATACTTTCTTACGTAGTAATTTTTAGATACATAAAAATGTTCAAAATATTTTATGTCTCAATACATTACATTTAGCCTTAATTATCTTAAGTCCGATCAGTTAACAATTTTAATATGGATCTTAAAGGATGCCTTAAAAACCTTCCCTTTAGATTAATTGAATCTTTACCTAGAATTTTTAGGTTAAGTAGACCATTAGCAAAGTTATACTTTCTTAAATTACTTTAATCAATTTAGGTGTCCTAATTCACCATAATAAATTAGGTGGCGAGTCTTTAACTTTAAACAAACTCGGAATTGCCTATATGTTGTACCTTACTTTAACCAGTTTAAAATGGGGTGTAAAAATCGGTACGGAGATGTTTGTGCTTATTCCCCAGAGGCTACAGAGTTTAGAAATAAAATCACATCTATTCTTCTCTGTCGTGCGATTTGATTTCTCAATGCTAATTGAACTTCTTCTCTGTTCTCTCGCAGATGGTGAGAACACATACCGTTTCATCAGCTGATTAGCAGCCCGAGCCCCCAGCAGCAGCTCCTACGAGGGGTAGAGGACGAGGTCGAGACCGTGCTAGAGGCTGAGGCAGGGGCAGGGCTTAGCCCAGAGCAGCAGCACCAAAGGCGGAGCCTCAGGTAGAGTTTTATGATGAGGTTCCGGCCCAGACCGTTCCAGCAGGGCCAGCTTAGGTTCCAGAGGGGTTCATCGCTACCCCAGTACTTCAGGATGCTTTGGTCCATCTAGTGGGCCTTATGGAGACTGTCACATAGGCCGACATACTTCCTGTAGCACCAACCATCTCTTAGGATAGGAGAGGAGCACAGACTCCTGCTACTCGTACTCCGGAGAAGATAGCTCCCTAGTTTCAAAATTCAGCAGCCCAGCCAGTTGTGGTAGTTCTATCGGGTGTTGTATCTTAGACCAGTGATGGATCAGCTATATCTTCTGATACTTTGTGGAGGTTGGACAGGTTCAGCAATCTTTTCACTACTACCTATGGCGGTACATCTTCAGAGGATCCTCGGGACTATTTGGACAGTTGTCATGAGGTTCTACGGAACATGGGGATAGTGGAGACTAATAGGGTCGACTTTGTTATTTTTCGTTTGTTAGGTTCCGCCAAGAAATGATGTGGGGATTATTGTTTGGCCAGACCAGCTCTCACTTGGGACCAGTTTTCGCAGCTATTTCTCGAGAAGTTCCTTCCCGTCACTCAGATAGAGGAGTACCGCAGGCGGTTCGAGCGTTTTCAGCAGGGTTCTATGACTGTCACTTAGTACGAGACGAGGTTTATTGATTTGGCTCGTCATGCTTTTCTTATACTCCCCACCGAGAGATAGAGAGAGAGAGAGAGGGTGAGGAGGTTTATTGAGGGACTCGCTCAGCCTATTTAATTGCAGATGGCTAAGGACACCGGGAGCAAGATTTCTTTTCAGGATGCGGCTAGTGTGGCCAGGCGAGTTGAGATGGTGTTAGTTCAGGGGAGTGGTCAGGGGTCTGACAAGAGACCTCATCATTCTGGCAGGTTCAGTGGTGCCTCGACTGGAGGCAAGGATTCATTTGGTAGAGGCCATCCTCCTAGACTGTTTTATTCAACACTCTAAGCTTCTCACGGTGCTCCAGGTGATCGCGGATCTCATATGCAATATTCTGATTAGTTACCCTATAGTGCACTACCACCTCCTATCAGTGCACCTCCACTCCAGAGTTTTCAGGGTGGTTACCCAGGCCGTCAAGGTCAGTTTCAGGGTTAGCAGTCTTAGCCGCCGAAGTCTTACTATACTTGTGGTGATCTGAGGTATATTGCTAGATTTTGCCCTTGAGCCTCGAGCAGTTCTTAGCATCAGGGTTCTCGTGCCATGGCTCCGGCACCAGGTGTTCCATCGCCCGCTCAGCCAGCTAGAGGTAGGGGTCAAGCAACTAGAGGTGGAGGTCGAGGTGTTAGAGGTGGAGGTCAGGCCGCTAGAGGTGGAGGCCAGCTAGTAGGAGGCCATCCCAAGGATGTCGTTTATAGTGGTGGGGCCCAACCCCGATGTTATGCTTTCCCAGCCAGGCCTGAGGCTGAGTCCTCCGATGTAGTTATCACAGGTACCGTTCTAGTTTGTAGTAGAGATGCTTCTATTCTGTTTGATCCAAGGTCTACATACTCCTATGTGTCATCTTATTTTGCTTCGTATTTGGTTGTTCCTCGTGATTCTTTGAGTGCTCATGTATATGTATCCAAATCCGTGGGTGTGTCTATTGTTGTAAATCGTGTCTATTGTTGTAGATCGTGTCTATCATTTGTGTGTGGTTGTTATTTGGGGGTCTTGAGACTAGTGTAGATCTCCTACTTCTCGATATGGTGGATTTCGATGTCATTTTGGAGATGGATTGGTTGTCACCCTATCATGCCATATTAGATTGTCATGCCAAGACTGTGACCTTAGCATTGTCGGACTTGCCTCGATTGGAGTGGAGAGGGACTTCTAGTCATTTTACCAACAGGGTTATCTCCTATATGAAGGCTAGGCGTATGGTCGAGAAGGGGTGTTTGGCTTATTTGGCCTATGTTCGTGATTCTAGTGCTGAGGCTCCTTCTATGGATTCTGTGCTAGTTGTTCGGGAGTTTCCAGAGGTATTTCCTGCATACCTTCCAAGAATGCCACGCGATAGGGATATTAACTTTTGCATTGATTTGGCTTCGGGCACTCAGCCCACTTCTATTCCTCCATATCGTATGGCCCCTCCAGAGTTGAAATAATTGAAAGAACAGTTGCAAGACTTGCTTGATAAGGGCTTTATTATACCTAGTGTCTCGCCCTGGGGTGCGCCGATGTTGTTTGTTATGAAGAAGGATGGATCGATAAAGATGTGCATAGACTATCGGTAGTTGAACAAAGTCACCATCAAGAACAAGTATCCATTGCCGAGGATTGATGATTTATTTGATCAGCTTCAGGGTGCCAAAGTGTTTTCGAAGATTGACACAGTTAAGGATTAGGGCATCAGATAACCCTAATACAGCTTTTCGCACTCGGTTCGGGCATATGAGTTTTTAGTGATGTCATTCGGGTTGACAAATGCCCCAGCAACATTTATGGATTTGATGAACTAAGTTTTCAACCCTTATCTAGATTCCTTTGTGATTGTTTTCATTGATGATATCTTGATCTACTCCCGCAGCCGAGAGGAGCACAAGTAGCAATTTCAGATTATTCTTCAGACTTTGAGAGACAGCCAGTTTTATGCTAAGTTTTCAAAATATGAGTTTCTGTTGAGTTCAGTGGCGTTCTTGGGTCATGTTGTATCAGTAGAGGGTATTCATGTGGATCCTAAGAAGATTGAGGCAATCAAGGACTGGCCTAGACCCACATCAGCTACAGAGATCCGGAGTTTCTTGGGTTTGGCGAGTTATTATCATTGGTTTGTGGAAGGGTTTTATCTATAGCAGCCCCGATGATCAGGTTGACCCAGAAAGGTGCCCCGTTCAGGTGGTCAGACGAGTGTGAGGCGGTCTTTCAGAAGCTCAAAACAGCTTTGACTAGTGCGCCGGTGTAGGTATTGCCCACAGGTTCAGGGCCATATACAGTATATTGTGACGCATCTCGTATTGGACTTCGTACGGTGTTGATGCGGAATGGTAAGGTTAATGTATATGCTTCACGATAGTTGAAGATTCACGAGAAGAATTATCCAGTTCATGATTTGGAACTAGCAGCCATTGTTCACGCATTGAAGATTTAGAGGCAATATTTATATGGCGTGTCATGTGAGGTGTTCACGGATCACAAGAGTTTGCAATACTTGTTCAAACAGAAGGAGCTCAATTTGAGGCAAATGAGGTGGTTGGAGCTATTGAAAGACTATGATATCACCATCTTGTATCATCTTGGGAAGGCCAATGTAGTGGCCGATGCTTTGAGTAGGAAGTCAGCTAGTAGGGGTAGCCTTGCGTATATTCCAGTCGATGAGAGACCGCTTGCATTAGATGTTCAGGCTTTGGTCAATTAGATCGTGAGATTGGATTTTTCTCAGCCCAGTCGTGTTCTAGCTTGTACATTTGCTCTTTCATCATTATTTGAACGTATCAGAGATCAGTGGTATGATGATCCTCATTTGCTTGTCCTTAGAGATACAGTTCGGCACGGTGATGCCAAGCAGGTTACAGTTGGAGATGATGGAGTTTTGAGGATGTAGGGTCGGTTTTGTCTGCCTAATGTGGATAGAATTCGTGAGTTAATTCTAGAGAAGGCCCATATTTCCCGGTATTCTATTCATTCGGGCGCTACCAAGATGTATCTGAACTTGCGGCAGCATTATTGGCGGAGGAGGATGAAGAAAGATATTGTTGCGTATGTGGCTCGGTGTTTGAATTGTCAGCAGGTAAAGTACAAGCATTAGAGACCTAGTGGTTTGCTTCAGAAGATTGAGATTCCTGAGTGGAAGTGGGAGCGTATCACCATGGATTTCGTTGTTCGGCTCCTACAGACTCAGAGGAAATTCGATGCAGTATGGGTTATTGTTGATAGGCTGACTAAGTCAATGCATTTCATTCCTGTGGTAGTTTCCTATTATTCAGAGCGGTTGACAGAGATCTATATCTGGGAGATCGTTCATTTTCATGGTGTGCCTGTGTCTATCATTTCTGATCGAGGTACACAATTTACCTCACATTTTTGGAGGGCAGTGCAACATGAGTTGGGTACGCGGGTCGAGTTGAGCACAACATTTCATCCTCAGACAAACGGACAGTCCGAGTGTACCATTCATATTTTGGAGGATATGCTTCGAGCCAATGTTATTGACTTTGGAGGTCCTTGGGATCAGTTCTTGCCATTCACAGAGTTTGTCTACAATAACAATTATCAGTCAAGCATAGAGATGGCTCCCTATGAGGCGTTATATGGTAGACGATGTCGATCGCCAGTTGGGTGGTTTGAGCCTGGGGAGGCTCAATTGTTGGATATAGATTTAGTACAGGATGCCTTGGATAAGGTTAAGATTATTCAGTATATACTCCATACAACTCAGTCCAGGCAAAAGAGTTATGCCAATCGTATGGTTCGTGATGTGGAATTGATGGTCGGAGAGCGAGTGTTGCTTCGAGTATCACCCATGAAGGGCGTGATGAGATTTGGGAAGAAGGGCAAGATGCCCTAGGTTCATCGGGCCTTTTGAGATCCTTGATCGAGTAAGAGAGGTGTCTTACAAACTTGCGTTGCCGCGGAGTTTGTTAGTTGTACATCTAGTGTTTCTTGTGTCCATGCTTCAGAAGTATCATGGTGATCCATCCCACATGTTAGACTTCAGCACTGTCCAGTTGGAAAGGACTTGACCTATGAGGAGGAGCCGGCAATTATTCTAGACCGGCAGGTTCACGAGTTGAGATCAAAGAGTTATCCTTCGTTCCTGTTCAATGGAGAGGTCAGCCTGTTGAGGCAGCTACCTGGGAATCCGAGTCCTATATGCAGAGCAGATATCCCCATCTTTTCTCTAGCTCAGGTACTTTTCTATGTCCGTTTGAGGACAAACAATTGTTTTAGAGGTGGAGAATGTGATGACCCAAAGGGTCATCTTTTGTTTTAGAATCCAAATCCAGGTTCTAAAGCTTTCAAGACCACATTTTCTTTCTCCTCAATTTGTGTGCGTAGTCCGAGCACGCTTCCGAAGAGCCTTTATGTAAAAATCTGAGAAAAATGCTAAATTTTGCCTTTAAATTTAAATTAAGTTGACTTCGGTCAATATTTTGGGTAAACGAACCCGAACCCGTGATTTGACGGCCCCGGAGGGTCCTTAGAAAAATATGGGACTTGGGCATATGCCCGAAACTGAATTTCGAGGTCCCTAGCCTGATAAATGAATTTTTGAAGGAAATTATTTAACTGAAAATATAATGGTTTTTAGAAAGTGAACAATGTTTGATTTTGTTGGTATCGGGCCCGTATGTTGGTCCCGGAACCCGATACAGGTTTAATATGGTGCTTAAGTCATGCCTACGAAATTTGGTGAGTATCAGAGTTATATGACGTGATTCAAACCCTCGGATGTGAAAATAAAAACTTTAAGTGTTCTTGAGAATTTCATTGATTTTAATGCTAAATCCGTAGTTTTAGGTGTTATTTTAGCGATTTGATCACACGAGCAAGTCTGTATAATATTTTTAGACTTATGTGCATGTTTGCTTTGGAGCCCTGAGGGCTTGGGTGAGTTTCGGATAGGCTTCGGGGTGTTTTGGACTTAGAGATTTTTGTTATTTTGTTGTTGCAGGTGCACATGTGTATCCTTCTTCGCGTTCGCGAAGTAACTCCTGCGAATGCAAAGAGTAAATTCGTCTGAGGAAAAATTCCTTCTACGCGAACATGAGGCACAGGCCGAGAATGCGGAGCGTTTGGGGCATTACCCTTCGCGAACGCGACCTGGTTATCGCGAACGTGAATGCCATTTTGGCAGGGACCTAGGGGAGGGGTAAAATACTCTACGCGAACGCGGCAAACGACTCACGAACGCGAAGGTCAGGGGTGTACCTTCGTGAACACATACGGTATCTCTCGAACGGGAAGGCTCTTCTGGCCAATGCTTCATGAACGCGAAGAAGACCTGTCCAGCGATTTTAAAACAAAACCTAAGTCTCGATTTGCTCAAAATTTCATATCTTTTCCATTCAAACTCGAACTTGGGTGATTTTTGAAGAGGGATTTCAACACCAAATCATAGGTTTGTGTTCTTAAACTCATTTCTTTCATTTTTCATCAACACCCATTAGATTTCTAGGCCTAAATCTTGTTCCTTCATGGTAGAATTAAGGATTTTGGAAAAAATTAGGGATTTTGCAAATTTGGGAACTTAGACCTCGATTTGGGGTTAGATTCCGAAATTAATTGTATATCCGGGCTCGGGGGTGAATGAGTAATCGAGTTTTGGTCCAAACTTTAAGTTTTGACCAAGCGAGCCCGGGGTCGATTTTTGACTTTGGGGGGAAATGTTGGAAAACCTATAGTTAAGCATTGGAATTGAGTTCTTTAGCATTTATTGATGTTAATAAGTTAATTATGATTAGATACAAGCGTATTGGAGGTGGAATCGAGAGGTAAAGCAGTAATTGAGGTTTGATTGTGGCTGTGGAATCGAGGTAAGTGTTGTGTCTAACCTTAGCTTAAGGGATTAGGTATTGTTTGCCCTTTTTGCTACTTGTTAGTTGTTGAGTACAACGAATAGGTGTGGTGACGAGTATCTATATGTTGTTGTCAGGTCATAGCATGCGAGTGAGTTCTATACTCGAGATAGTTGCATTTCTTTATGCGTTTTATCTTGCTTAAATTAGTTATTGTACATGTTAACAAGTTTTACTATGTTGTTCTTGGTATGGATATTGGGTGAGTATTGGCTCAAGTTGAAATTTCTATTGTGAAATTAAATGACGAAACAAAGTTGTTTGATTGTGATGCCTTGACGGGTTGTTATTATTTGTGTTGTTGTTATGGTGAGGAAGAATGATAAAGCACAAAGGATGATGTTGTGCACATTCATATTTATGCATATGGTGAGGAAGAGTGATAAAGCACGAAGGGTGATGCCGTGCACATTTACATTATTCATATGGTGAGGAAGAGTGATAAAGCACGAAGGGTGATGTCGTGCACATTTACATTATTCATATGGTGAGGAAGAGTAATAAAGCACAAATGGTGATGTCGTGCACATTTATATTATTCATATGGCGAGGAAGAGTGATAAAGCACGAAGGGTAATGCCATGCACATTTCTATTATTGATTGCATGGTGAGGATTGAGAGTAAAAGCACGAAGAGTAATGCCATGCATTTTCTATTTGTTGTGTTAATTTGTTGTTATCGGTTTAAGTGTACTAGCTGCTTAGATTCCTTTACTGTTGTGATTCTTTATGTTGGAACCCCCATAGCATGTTGCCCCTTCTCGTTCATTTCTGCTTAGTTTTTATTACTTGTTATTCTGTTATTATATTGATTAAATACACAGGTTTATGATGTTTGTCGTATCCTAGCCTCGTCACTACTTCACCAAGGTTAGGCTCACGTCTTTTCAGTACATGGGGTCAGTTGTACTGATACTGCACTCTGCACTTTCTATGCAGATTTCGGTGCTGGACCTCGTGAGTAGAGTTTAGGTTGTTGCCTTCAGTCCACAGGAGACCCAAGGTAGATCTGTCGGCGTTCGCAGACCCTGGAGTCCCCTTCCCTCTATCCTAGATTTTCCTATCTCTTTTCATTTCTAGAACATGTCACGACCCAAATTTACGTGACCGGCACCCGACACACTACCCGAACCGAGTGAACCAACCTATATGATGCACCCAAATCATATGCAAGAAAACAAATTTATCTGCGAAAACTCCTTGAAAATCATGTACATTTTTCAAGTTAAATGATAAAATAATTTCCAATTCAAAATCACACATAACACCTTTCATGATAATAACAACGAGACTAAGTAAAATAATTATATTTTCATGAATGTCATGTATAAATCCGTTACTACAACCTTTCAAAATTATCTATGGAGCCTCTATACCAAAGAATAGAACCAACGGTTGGAGTAATTCCAACAAAATAAAATAAGGAAGAACATGATAGCTACCACGAAATGAAAGTGGTGCTTCATAATACCTCGGAAAGAGAGTCATCCTGGCCTGACTGCATGTCACGTATCATACATCATCCTGAAACATGTAAAGTAAGCAGGGCCCTGGAGGGGGCCCCTAAGGGCTGAGTACACCACAACGATACTCAATAAGTGTCATAGACTCTCTCTACTAACGTTCTTGGAAAAAACTTTATAAAAACATAATGCACCAATATTTGATATAAAACGATAAGAAATTTTATCAATTTGTGGTCCTTGTTATTTTAAATAACAACCAAGTGAATATAACTCACAATATAAACTTTTAAATCATTTACATCAATCCAAGATTTTGGATAAATCGTACAAAATCATTTCGTATGATTTAAGTCATTGAAATCGCTTTCGTCTCCTTAGGCCTAATCATAAGAAAATCATCCTTACCTATCACTGGGAGTACCATATCACCGACATAAGAAGGTCAACTATGTTATGTACCTAGCAGCAAGTATCATATACCCTACTTGCTCAAGTCGTCTCATCGTAGTGCCGTACGAATCGACTCAACTATGCTAATAATAGCATAAAATAGTATTCTCTCAAGGGAGAGCACTCTGCCGTAATCTATACCACAAAGTGGCCATCTACGCCTACACCAGCACGTGCATGACAACGAACACAATATATTCGAAATCAATCTCGGTGAACACAAGTAACTCCCAAAATATTTGATACTTTAAAAATAGATTCATAGAATAGTAGCTTCAAAGGATCTATTTTTATCAAATCATAACATTTATAGAAACTCTAAATCATTTGAACAAAAATTTAATAAATAACCTTTTTCATGCTAAATCCTTTAGCAATTTAACATCAAACTCCAAAAGAAATACTTTCCATGAAAACGTATCTCTAGCACTCAAATATGTATACTCTTGTCAATATGTAAGTTTTGATAAAAACTTATAACATTTACCTTGAGTGTCATCTTGCCAACAAAATTTAAAATAAAATTTTACAAAACGGCACGGCACTACATATGCAATATAATATTTAATATATGGAGACATCCATACTTGTTTGTCCCCACAAGCATGAAAGCACATTTGCAAACAGCTTAAGTATTAACTTGAAACATGTTTTTAGAGAAAGTCCCTCAAGAAGAGTAAGTTTTAATCAACTTACCTCGCTTTCACTTTATTAATATTCACAAGCTTTCAATCTTCTTCCATCATTCCAATGTTGATTAAAAAGCTCAACATCACCAAAAAGTTGATATCTACAATTAGATATCCTAATTACATCAAAATATGACTTAAGATATTAAGCAATATCTATATATGGATCATAATGTGGCTACAAGCCTCCAACAACTCAAATCGCCAAGTAGATTTACAAGCTAGACCATTCAACTTCATCCTTATATTTTAATACTCATTCGAAGTCATTAATGTTACTACATCAATTGTCCAATGTCACTAAGTTATTATTCATCATCTTCCATAATCAAAACTTGCACAATATACAATTCGGATGATTACTTAACTGATCACTTCCATCTTTTGCTAACAAATAATTCCATAGGTTCATTGTATTCAATCAATTTCATCGCCAAGATTCACCATTCATCTTCTCTCTTATTTTCTCAAAAGTACTATTCATGCCATGAACTAGATATTTATAATCCAATCTTTCAACCAATAAAACTTGTAACAAATACTTCTAACTACTCATAATAAATGAGTTTGAAGCATTGAAATTACCTTTAGTAGATCAATCTTGAAAAATCACAACTTTGGCGATTTTTGTGTTCTTGAGGATTTGATGATGAAATCTAGAATTTGGATGTTAGAATGATGTTAGAACTCATATATATTGAATAGGAATCAACCCAAAACATCATTAACAACTTACCTTAGTTTATTGGACTTTATTTGAGCTAAAAATCGCCCATTCACCTCAAGAACCCTAACCCCCAATACTCAAAATACTCTCCTCCCCCGACCTTGTCTTTATAAGCCTAGATTTCTGGGTTTCGGACGCGGACTCGGATGTTTCGCATCTGCAGATCACTCCTCTTCGAAGCTCGGATGCTGACCTGGATGCTATGGCAGCACTTCACTTCCAGCCCCTCTTTTCGGATGCGGCCTCGGATGTTTCGCATCCGCACACTCCTCTGCCAGCCTTTGGTAATTTGGTCATAACTTCTTGTAGGAACGTCCAAATGACGAACGGTTTGAAGCTTTAGAAACTACTCAAAGACGTTTCATTTTATAGGTTGTACATCACATAACTCCTTATATCGATATGCTCGTCCAAAATTAGGTCTTGTGCGTACTCATTTGGAACTTTAGTCTACCATATAATTTCCATCTTAATTTGCCCCAAGGGCTCTCCTTATGACCTATATCACTTCAAACACACATCGTACACTTATTATCATATTCAATTAATATCCATCATGTTAATAGTCCTCGTCTGCACACAAAATAGTACAATTAGCACACGTCAACTTTCTTAATAGCACTAAAGTACTTCGAAATTTTTCGAGGTGCTACAGAACAGTTGTATTTCCTTTAAACCAGTATTTGTTGAAATTTTTAGATATTCGTGATATTGTGATACCAGATCATTAGGGTAGACTTGTTTTAGAGTTTTGGATCTGTGATAACACTTCCGTACTTTATATCTGTTTAATTGTAGCAATTTTTTCTTTATTGTTTAAGTTAATAATTAATGTATTAGATTCATATCTGTTGGCTTGCCTATCTCTCAATAGTAGGTGCTATCACGATCCCGACGGTGGAAAATTCGGGTCGTGACAAGTTGGTATCAAAGCACTAGGTTGCCTAGGTCTCACAATCACAAACAAGCTAGGTAGAATCTGAGGGATCGGTGTTGCTCACATTATTTCATACTTTTCCATCAAATCCGAGAATAATTCAAATATTCTAGGATTTATCTGTCTTTCATCATTGTCAGAAGGAAGAATCATCCGCCTCATTCATTATTGGGTGAATCATTCTCCTTATTTACATAAACCATTTATTGCTATTTATTACTTGATATTCCTCCATTATTGCTCATGACTGGAATATTAAATGTGCACTACTTTCAAATCCTCATTAACATCATCTCACGTTACTTGTGCTGTCTAGTTCTAAATCTAGAGACACTATCACTAACTAGGTTTAACCCTTCGTTACACTAACTTAATAGTTTAACCAAAAGTATATATCATTTTTTGGTCAAACAAAGTCCAACGCCACTAACATCTAGGAGGTAATAATCTTCAGAACGATAGAGTAATTTCAGTGGAAAGGTTAAAAATTATACGGAAAAGGGTTCAAAATGCCCCTAAACTATTGAAAAAAGGTTTTAAAATACCCTTCATCCACCCATTGAGATAAAAATACTCCTCCATCCACTTTTTTGGTTCACTTATGCTCTTTGACCGTTAGGTCAATACTAAATTAAAAATAATTATTATTCTTTTTGTAAAACTTAAAAAAAATATTTTGCAAAATATTTTCATTTTTTTAAACTAATGCACCAATAGTCCACTAATTTAGTAAAGTCTTCTCTTCTTCTTTTTTTCAGTTTTTACAAAAAACAATTTAGTTTTTTACAAAAAAATAATTGTTTTTAAAGAATTTTTTTTGTAAAAACTGATTTTTTTTTTTTGTAGAAATAGAAATAAAATATTTTTGTTTTTTAAAAACTGAAAAATATATATTCAACAAAATATTTTTGTTTTTGAAAAAAAAAATCATTTTTTCAATATTTTAAAGCAGTTCATTTTATTTTCATTTTTCAGTTTTTTTAAAGAAAAAATATTTTTGTTTTTGTGAAAAAAAAAAATATTTTTCAAAAATTCAGTTTTTAAAAAACGAAAATATTTTATTAAAAATATTTTTTTCTGTTTTTACAAGTTTTTTTTTTCATTGTTAACCAAAAACATCCTTTAAAAAAACTGAAAAGCATGAAAAAAAATATTTTTTTGTAAAAACTGGAAAAAAAAAAAGACGAAGAAGAAGAAGACTTACTAAATTAGTGGACTACTGGTGCATTAGTTTAAAAAATAAATATTTTGTAAAATATTTTTTTTAATGTTTTTTAAAAAGAATAATATTTATTTTTAATTCAGCATTGACCTAACAGTCAAAGAGCATAAATAAACTAAAAAGGTGGATGAAGGGGTATTTTTAGCCCAATAGGTGGATGAAGGATATTTTTAAAGCTTTTTCAATAGTTTAGGGGCATTTTGAACCATTTTTCGTAAATTATATCTCCTATTGTGTATGATTTGTCTTATGAATATCCTCCATTAAAAAAGAAGTCCTCACCGTTATTTTTTGTCCTAAATTTGTACCTGCCTCTAACGGTCTTCCACAGTGACTTGATGAGGCTTTTACTTTAAAAACCGAAAATGGCAAAAAATGCTCATAACCTATTAATTAGATTTTGTTACGATAAAAATCAAAATATGATGGATGTCTATTCTTCCTCCATGATCTTTCTCTCAAATGGTTAATGACATATTCCATGACATATTTTCTTCACTTTTCATGCCTATATAAAGGCCTTGTAATAGATAGGAAAATACACACAATTGAAGAAGAAAATCTCTTCCTCCTCTCTATCTCTATTTCTTGTTCATGTTTTACTAAATTGCTTTTATTTCATAACACGTTATCAGCACGAGTCTCTAACTAATTGTATATATATATCTACAAAAAAATTTCTACATCCGAGAAAGATTACAATTAGAAGCCATACATATCATCACATGGTTAAATGTAAAGAGAAACTACATATGGTAAGTAATGAAATGTAAGAAGGTATGATTATCTTATACTTGTCATTCCTTTAAAATCTCATATGCATACAACTTCGTACTACACCTGTATTGCATAAGCACATATTAATATTACATCTTTTATATCACATGAATGGAATAAAATTTTCGAAGTTCTATATGTGAAAATTATAGTAGCAGTTAATTGTTGATATGATGCATGTCATGGTAACCAAGGATATTTTATATAAATTGTCCTATGCATATTTATGTGTTAACTATCTTCAATCTGTTCTGTCGCTTTAAACATTTTCTTTTACTTGGATGAATATTTTTTTTCCTTTTGGATTTTTACACTTGCATATAGTACCAAAAAAAGGAATAAAAAATAAAATAAAATTGGTCATACTGATTAAAAGCATAAATCATCTTGAAGAAAACAAGAAATACTTCACATCTTTATCTAGGTTGATTAATTACTTCTTTGAAGTTTGGAAAACAAACCAGCTATTGAGAAAGTATACTTCATAATTTATGGTCGTATCATTTGAAAGCAAACAATGATTAGTATGACTACTAGAAGAGGTATTTTTGAGTATCCATGACCTACTTGATGTTTGCTACTAACTTACCATTTTTAAGTATTTTATATGAATGATGCACAAGCTACAACTGGTAAGTTGTTACCTATAATGTCACTTTTCAGGTAATATAAATGTTGAATTTATGTATTAGTACTATATATGTGTTAGGTGTACTTTTGATAAATTTATTCACTAATTGCTTGGTTGAATTGAGTGAAGGAAAGTCATGGTGTTAAATCAAATCCAATAGGTAGGGTATACCCCGAAAACAATAATATTTTTGAGAGAGACTCAATAAATATTATGACAATGATTTTATGATCCTTTTAAACTCTTATAGAATTTAGAAGAAATATTCTGACTACAAACGGTTGTATTTCATATAGATGCTATAAATAATTAATAAAGATTTACACTAATTTGAGATTTGTACACTTATTTAAGAAAGCAAATTTGATTTGCTAAGTTGCAAATTAGTTTTGTATAACTTTCTTGGCATGTGATTGAAATTAAGGCTTGAGAATCAATCTCAATATTGTTTAGCCTATTATGCCATTGATTGAGGGTAAGACATGGGGATCAAGTCCTGATGCTCCATAATGATAAGAGTTGGGTTTGAGTCCCAATTTATTATGGCCTAACATGCCTTTATATTGGTAAGACATTGGGTTTGAGTCCCAATGTACCATATTGATGATATAATGATGACTAAAGAAAAATAATATATTTTTCATGAAAAGGCATGAAAATTGTCCCACTTGATTTGTTCCATTCTTGAAGTGAATGTGATAACAATGCATAATAAGTTTCAATGAAGACAATTGGTTGAACAATGAACGTGGGCGTTCCAAATATCAAAATAATAATAATCATCACTATGATTATAAAAGGAGAACAATAAGGGTTCTCAAAATAGTCCTTCAAAATGTGAAGGCAATGCTTACCATCAAATTGGTATGAAAATAATAAAGCACGTCGCTGATTATGATCCATTCCTTGAAGAGAATGTGACTTATGATAAGCATTGAGAATGCAAACCCATTCCTAAAGTTGAATGTGGCAATATGTGATAAAAGCAATGAATAAAGACATGCAATTCATGATTATATGAATACCACACAACTCACCTCTAAGGGAGGTTTGAGTAAAATAAAGAGAATAAATATTATTGTGTGGTTACATGAATATGTCATTGGTCGCGTACATGTGATATGCCAAATATTATTTTGTCATGCCTTATAAAAGTTATTAAAGGCAAAATTAAAGCAAGAAATGATTTTGCTTATGATGATTTTGACCATGACAATTTATTATGATATAATTTTCTCCGTGAAGGAGACATTTACCATATGAATGGTATGATAAAAGATCTTGTAGTACAAAAGTTGTTAAGAACTCCGGAAAAACTAATTTGTTACTACCCGGATGAATAAACTTATTCATGACATTGATATTGTAAAGTCTCAAAAGAAACTTTTTGAGTTTCAAATATATAAGTCAAAGTGATTGGCATATTGAGACTATAAATGAAAGGAAGATTGAATATCTTCATATTTCTATAATCATACCGGGTAAATATGAAAGGTTACCCGATCTTCTTTCTATTTGTACTACACAAATATAAGCATGATGCTGGAATCATATGCCACAAGTAAACTAGAGATTTACTAAAATAAATATTAATTGGCATGACCGGTTGACCATATCGGTTCAATTATGATGCGAAAAATTAATTAAGAATTACATTGACACATATTGAAGAATAGAAGATTCTTCAAGAATTCTCTTGTGCTGCTTATTCTCATGATATACCAATTAAAGGTTGGGATTGAATCCTTTGATTTTTGGAAGGAATAAAAGGTGATATATATATATATATATATATATATATATGGGCCCAGTTACCTGCCATGTGGACCGTTTACTATTATATGATTTTAATAGATGCATCTATTTTATGGTCACATGTGCATTTGTTATCAACTTGCAGTTTGGGTTTTGCAAGATTGCTTGCTCAAATTATTAGAGCACAATTCCAGAATATAAATTATGATGATTTATCTTAATAATACTGGTTTAAATCCAAGTTGGTTTAGCAGAAATGCCTCCAATTATAGCTAAATCATTGGTTATGAAAACAAAACTTCCAAAAACAAAATTTGGTATGAGATTTATTATTTAATATACAGCAACACTTGTATGCATCTAGCCAAGTTATAAAAATTTCTCCCTATCACAATCGGTTCAGGGTCAGGAACCAAATAATTTCTATATAGAAATATGGATGTGCTATATGATTTAATTATGCCACCAAAATGCACAAAGATGAGTTCCCAAAGATGGTTGGGAAATGTGTTGGTGATCCCAACATTAGGGGGAGAAAATGGGCAGCTGAGAAAGTGATACGTGAAATGAATTATTATGAATACATATAGATCCTCGTACAAGAAAATATAAACTTGAAGTTCAAGTGATAATTCATTTACAAATTATTGCCAGACGCATTTGCTGACCCAAAGCTAAATGTCATATTTCAGCTGCTAATGCTCCAAATAGAATAAAGTCCATGAGGGACAGAGTCTATGGCACGCATGAAGTGTAACAGACCAATCGGTTCCAAAGATAAAACTCCTTGAAGAAGGAGAGGGGCAAATATTCAAAATGGTCATAATAAGGAGGCAAGTGCCCTAGAAGAGCACCACGACATAACACTTCATAAGACCTCATGGGAGAGGCTCAGGTACCTGAAAATAATGAAATAAAGAGATCTCAATAAGTTATGTCTTTATTGGGTAATAATGGAACCGACATAAAATGATTGTCGACGATATTGTTAATATAATGTAGCGCTCAATATGATTAATATTGACGAGGATCTTGAGATCAAATCTGTCATGAAATTTGGACGGATAAAAGATTGGCCAAATAAAAAAAATGCAATGAAATTGACTTCACTTGAAAAATGTGAAGTTGGACGGATAGTCCAACACCTGAAAGTATAAAGTCAATTGAGGTATAAATGTGTTCTTGTGCGAAAGGTTCAAGTCGATAGACATAAAGACGACTTGTGGCACAAGAAAATTAGTAAATATCCTCACATTGATTATATGGAGACATGTTCTCTTATAGTGGATATAGTCACTTCAGGTTTTAATCTGGCAATATATGAAAAACTTGATATGCGTATAGTGGATATCATTGAAAGATTTAAATTGTCTTGGAGCATATTAAGGTTTCCAAGAAATTTATTAAATAAAGCTTCAAAAATCCTTATACGGATTGAAACAATCAGGGCGCATGTGGTATAATCGCCCGAGAGAATACTTGTTGAAAGAAGGGTATAAGATTAATTCAATTTGTTCTTATGTCCTTATAAAAGGATATGGATTTGAATTTGTTATAATCTCCATGTATGTTGATGATTCAAATATCATTAGAACTCCCGGAGAGCTTCCTAAAGCAGTAGACTGTTTAAAGAAAGAATTTGAAATGAAAGATCTTGGAAAGACAAAATTTTGTCTTGGTCTACAAATTGAATATATGAAAGATAGAATTTTTGTCCTTCAATCAGCATACACTAAAAAGATTTTAAAGAGCTTCTATGTGGATAAAGCACATCCATTAAGTACCCCGATGGTTGTGAGATTACTCGATATAAATAAAGATCCACTCCGACCTCATGAAAATAATGAAGAGCTTCTTGGTCCTAAAGTACCATATCTTAATGCAATTGGTGCGCTAATATATCTTGCTAACACTACAAGGCATGACATAACTTTTTCAGTTAATGTCTTAGCAAGATATAGCTCCGCTCAAGGAGAAATTGGAATGAAATAAAGCACATATTGCGTTATCTAAGGGGGATTACCGGTGTGGGCTTATTTTATGGCAATGATTGCAATACCGATCTTATTGGTTATGTCGATGTGGGGTATTTATCTGATACACACAAGACTTGATCTCAAACATGTTATGTGTTTACATGTGTGGCACTGTCATATCTTGGCGATCGACTAAGCAATCAATCGTGGCTACTTCTTTTAATCATGCTGAGATAATTGTTATTCATGAAGCAAGTCGAGAATGTGTATGGTTGAGGTCTACTATACATCTTATTCGAGACAAATGTGGTTTGAAGTGTGATAAACTACCCAAAGTTTTGTATGAAGAAAATACAACATGCATAGCCCAATTAAAGGGAGGATTCATAAAGGAGTTAGGACAAAGCACATTTCACCTAAATTATTGTTCACACATGATCTTCAAAAGAATGGTGATATTAATGTGCAACGGATCCGTTCAAGTGATAATATGGCTGATTTGTTCACCAAATATCTACCGGCGTCAACCTTCAAGAAACTAGTGTACAAGATTGGGATACGAAGGCTCAACGATGTGAACTGATGATCTCATCAGGGGGAGTTAATACGCGTTGTACTCTTTTTTCCTTACAAGGTTTTGTCCCATTGGGTTTTCCTTGCACGGTTTTTAACGAGACAACCAAAAGGCGTATTTCTAAATATGTGTACTCTTTTTCCTTCATTAGGATTTTTTTTCCCATAGGTTTTTTTTTCTAATAAGGTTTTAACGAGGCACATTATTTATGGACATCCAAGGGGGAGTGTTATGATAAAATTCAAAATATGGTGGATGTCTACTCTTCCTCCATGATCTTTCTCTCAAATGGTTAATGACATATTCCATGACATATTTTCTTCACTTTTCATGCCTATATAAAGGCCTTGTAATAGATAGGAAAATACACACAATTGAAGTAGAAAATCTCTTCCTTCTCTCTATCTCTATTTCTTGTTCATGTTTTACTAAATTGCTTTTATTTCTTGTTCATGTTTTACTAAATTACTTTTATTTCATAACAGATTTGATTTATATATGCCTTTGTTAACCTATCGGCTCATAGATGTCCCACCATTAAAAGGTTTAAATATGCCCCTCTAAACGATGGAACCCATGTCCAGGGGCGAAACTACATTTATTTAAGGGTGGTTAATGCCAAAAAATTACACTATATATATAATTAAAATATTAGGTTTAGAGGTAAATAACATATATTGAACACTTTTTATCAAAAAATTATTTTCACTTCTTTCAAATTTGAACAATCTTAGAGAAATTTTTGACTTCGCTACTGCCCATGTCAGAGTATATTTAGACATTTTAATTGTTTAGGGATATAAATGAATATTGTTAATTACTCAAAGACATGTTTCAAATTGTTGCGTTTGATAATGAATTTGCTACTGAATACTTAATAATGATAAATTCAGTTTTAAAAAACATAGCTAAGGTAACTAATGAGATGTATGATTATTACTATGATTTAGCTGGGAATGGTAGACCAATGGTGTATTCTGGCTACTTCATCCTCTGCGGGATAATATTCTTAATTTAAGATATCGTCACAACCACGATGCTCTTTCGAACTTAGATTTTATTTAAAAGTCTCTTCAAATTCTTGGAAAAGCCCGACCCGACCAATTAACAAAGAGGATTGGACCTAATAAGCCCAGTGTTCCGCATCTCAATGTAAAAATAGTACAGACTAGCCAATTTTCGGATTGGTCATTCAAAAATAGTCATCGTTTGCAAAGTCATTCAAAAATAGCTATTATTTTACTGCAACACGGAAAGTTTCAGCATAATATACTGGAGATTGGTGCACCTGTGTATGAACTTCCAGCATATTATGCTGGAACTCCAACACGCGGAAAGTTCCATTATATTATGTTGGACCGGTATATTACACTGGAACTCCAATACATTATACTAGAGTATTTTTTCGGATTTTAAACAGTGTTTTCGTTCAGATTTATCTTTATGGCTAAATTTCGATTACTTTTGAAATTGTGGCTATTTTTGAATGACCACTTATAAATCTGGCTACTTTAAATTTCTCTCATTTGAATGGTTGGTTGTCTGGGGCTGGCTCAATCCCTTTAATCTAAAAACCGTCCATTCAACCGATTAAACTAAAAGTAACCGACGAATGTATATTATATGTATAATTTTCATGTATGATATATGCACAAAATATATATAATCGATGTGTTATTTATGTATATCAATTAGGAAAAGTAAACGGTAAATTGAGCCTGTTATTTGTGTAAAAACTCCGTCATTTAATCTTCTTTTTCGAGCAATTTGTAAGTGCAAGTCCAAAGTCCACGATCTTTTCTCATGGTTCTTAATTTATTTCTTATTTCTCTTTCTTAATACTCGTCGTAATATTTCTTATATTGTCCATCTATTGAAAGCATAAAAGCTTTAGGCAACATTCTGCTACTTTGGAAAACATTATATTGTGGCTTCTAGTATTATTTTTCGTAAACGTTGATTAGATTAAACATAATATATAAGAGGAATTAATTACACAAAAAACATCGAAATCCTGAGAATAGAGGCGGAGCCAAAATTTTCGCTAAAGGGATTCAAAATGAAACTAAGTGGATTAATTCTATTATATATACATAAAAACAATTTTAACATTATGTATAATTTGTAATTTTCAGGCGAACGGGTTTGTCCAAACCCCTTGCGTCTCCTAGCTTCGGAGAGGTAAGCTGCCACATATATATGTGTAACGACTCGGCCAGTCATTTTGAGAATTTAAGCTCCGTTCAGCGGCGTAAGGTCTTGAGAAGCTTCATATTATGTGTATCAACTTGCGTGCATAGTTGAATTCAGTTACCGGGGAGTTCGAATTCGAATTGGAAGAAGGATTCTAGTTTTGGAAACTTAAATGATGAGAGTTTGACCAAACACTTTTGAGTAAACAACTCTGGAATGAGTTTTGGGTGATGTCAGTAGCTTTGTATGGTAATTTTGGACTTAAGCGTGCGTTCGGATTCGGATTTGGAGGCTAGGGTAATTTGAGGCATTTCGGCGAAATTTAGAAAAGTTGAAGTTTGGGAAATGGAGAGGGTTGACCGAGAGTTTACCTTTATTATGTCGGAGTCGGAATAGAATTTCGATAATTTGAGTAGGTTCGTAATGTCATATTTGACGTGTGTGCAAAATTGGAGGTTATTTGGACGAGGTTTGATAGGTTTCGGCATCGGTTGTGAAAGTATGAGGTTTCAAGTCCATTAAGCTTGAATTGGTGTGCGGTTCATATTTTTATTATTGTTTGAGGTTATTTGAGAGCTCGATTGAGTTAGTATAGTATTTTAGGACTTGAAGGCACATTTGGTTGAGGTTTCGGAGGCCTCGGGTGTGTTTCGGGTGACTTTTGAGCGAATCCGAGCAGGTTCGCTGGTCTAATTTCGGATGCCTTTATCTTTTGATATACAAGGAATTTGGAGATGATTCAAAATTGAGAATTGTAGCCCTTCGTGTATAGTTTCTAGAAAAGTAAAGAAATCATCATTTGGATATTTGTAGAGAAAGTTATGGCCAAAATACTAAGGTCTGTCTGTAGAGTCACCAGAAGCGCGGACCGCGCTACTTTTTCGCGGCCGCGGAGGGGAGTTCGCAGCTAGAAATGGAAATCCAAGATGTTCACTATAAATACGAGATTAGGGATTTATTTCATATTTTGACCTAGAGAGCTCGGATCTTGGCGATTTTTTTGAAGGTTTTTCAAGAAATTCATCGGGTTAAGTGATTCTAATTCGGATTTGGCTAAAATACATGAATCTATCATTGAATTCATCATTTGATTCGTGATTTGGGATAAAATTTGGGAAAAATTTGTAAAGTCTTTCAAAAATGTAAAATGATGATTTGAATAACCAAATGGTATCGGAATTTGATAATTTTTGTATGGGTGAACTCGTAGCCGAATGAGTATTCAATTTTTGTAAATTTTGTCGGGTTCCAAGGTGCGGGCCCAGAGAGTTGACTTTTGTTGACTTTTTACAAATTGCATAAGAATCATAGCTTTTTAAATTGAAATTTATTTTCTCTTGCATTGTTTGATGTATTTAAGTCGTTTTTGGCTAGATTAAGCCGAGCGTTGATGAAAATTAAAGGAAAAGCTAAATTGAGTATTGAATTGGCCGGATTGAGGTAAGTATCTTGCCTAACCTTGTGGGGGGGGGGGACTTCCCCTTAGGATTTGAGTCTTCTATGTTGATTGTAGTTCGTGTACGCGAGGTGACGAGTGCATGCTCGGACTTATTTGTGGAAAATTAGCCTTTTAGGATTCTTAGGTCTTTATATTCACTGTGTATGAATGTGTTCATGATATAATTGAGTTTCCTATTTACTAGTTTCGCCTCTACATGCTTAATTGAAATTAATTGCTCCATGATTCACTCTTATTGCGTAATTGACTCCTATTTGATTTAATTGAAAGATTTCGCATCTCCTATTGCCATGCTATCTTTTCATAGTTGCTTGTCTTATTTGAGAATTATTATTTTCCCTCCTGAAATTGTTTAGTCTTAAGTGAAGCTAAGATCATCTTTCCTTAAATTTAATTATCGAGTATCCTTGAAATTATCCAACCTTAAAAGGAGTTTAGATAACTTATATCTTTGTTGACTCGCCCTTATTTGGGACTACTTGACTCGTGTTGATTTCCTTGTTATTGACTTGTACATTGTTGGATCGTTGCAACATGTTAGTTTTCCCGTTGTTGAACTGTTCCTTTTATGTCATCATTCTTTTCTCTGGTTATTCTTTGTGAGCTGGTTCTACCGTTTCCTTGTGATTTACAGTCCTTGAGTTGATTTACTTGTCTTACCTTGTATTATTGTCACTGTTGTTGTTATACGTATTGTGGTGATGTACGAGTTTTTTGTTGTGCTGTAACTGTTATTTCTGTTGGTTGCGCTGCGTATTTACTTTGGGACTACGGATTGGTATTCCGGTAGATCCCCTTGCATGTTTATATTTAGGACTACGGGACGACACCCGGTAGATCCATCTGTACTGGATATTTACTTTAGGACTACGGATCGGTATTCCGATAGATTCCCCTGCACATTTATATTTGGGACTACGGGACGACACCCGATAGATCCTCCTGTACTGGATATTTACTTTGGAACTACGGATCGGTATTTTGGTAGATCCCTCTGCATATGTACTTTTGGACTACGGATCGGTATTTCGGTAGATCCCTCTGCACATTTACGTTTGGGACTACGGGACGATATCCTGGTAGATCCCCCTGTTGCTATCTCTGTGTTCTGAGCTGTTATTTTCATTGATCCTATCCTTGTGTAAACAATATATGTGCTTTCCGTTCTATTCCTTACACTTACTAGCTGGTATGAACTATGTTAGGATACTTGCACAAGCATACACGTGGTAAGCACCCTAATCGGATAGGAGGCTTCTTGGTATTGTCGAGTGTGAACGCACACCATTGTTTATTTGTCTTCCATGTGAGAATGACTCTATTTGGTACGTGAGTTGTTAGTATGATTATATAGTGTGATGAGGGTACAGAATGCCAAGTATTAGGGTTCAGGTATTGAGAGCCGTATTATTTGATTTTGAGATCAGGCGTCACATAGTGACTTATATTCAAAGGTTATTTATTCGAGAAAATTCTATTCGAAAGATATTTATATTGAAAGAACTATTTTTGGAAAAATAATTGGAACGAAGTATATTTCGAAACATTTTTATCACTTGAAGGATTTGACTAATTGATTAAAGTTTGCTAGCTAAGACCAAATGTGAAAGTTGTTGTATTTACTGAGTTATGATTTGTCTTTGTTGTATTTGTAATTTCGGAGTTGGGTTGTATTTCCATTCACTTTTCTATGTTCTTATTACGGTGTTCCGTTGTTACTTGCTGTTTTCTTTCCTTATTGCAATTACTGTGTTGTTAGCCATATCGCGTATATATATATATAATGTTATGTTATTCTACACTTATACTTGTTCAGTTTATTAGACCAGTAGGTGTCTCAACTGTTCCTCGTCACTGCTCCATCGAGGTTAGTCTTGATACTTACTGGGCACCGTCGTGGTGTGCTCATACTACACTTCTGCACATTTTTGTGCTAATCCAGGTATTGTTCGTTAGTAGCTGTGCGGGCCGTTGCTGTGGAGACTCAAGGTAAACCTGCTGCTGCGTTCGTAGGCTTCGGAGTCACCTTCCTATAATTGTATTCACACCGTTGTACTTATTTCCATACAGTTGTATTTAGAAATTGTAGCGAAACTCTGTAGAGCTTATGACTTGTACTACTGGGTTTTGAGAATCATAAATTTTGTAGAGATTTCTGCTTCGAGATCTGTTAAACTCCATTTATTATTGTTGTATTTTAGTGTGAGTCAAGCTTACCTAATCCTTAAGATTAAGTGGCATCACGATACCCAAACGGAGGGAAAGTTGGGTCGTGACAATACGTAGGTCAACTCTATCTGCCATTGGATGCATCTACTGTGGTACTACATTGTAAAGTGTTCAAATTATTGTACGCCAGGAGAGAAACGACAACAAAGAAAAGAGAAGGCCAAGAATGAGAGTGAAGAGCATATCACATATATAGCCAGAGATGACTGCCTGAAACCCATGCAAAAAGGCTTCTCTCTCTTTATCTTAATTATTTTTGAAATCACGTATCTTAGCTAATTAAATAAGCCGTTGAAAATGGTCCAGGCAAGTCATCCTTGGCTATGGAATAAGACTCTTCTTTTCATCTTAGAACCCCTTGTTCCATTCATTTCTCAATACATGGAAGAAGAGAAATTGGTCTTGCATGAAAGAGAAGAGCTTGTCAAGTTAGCTAAAGATGACCTGCCTAAAACCAATTTAAGGAAAGGACACCATCAATGGTATTAAGACCTTTCCAAAAGATGAAGGCAAGTCATCCTTGGCTACCAAATAAGCCTCTTCTCATCATGCTAGACTTCTCTTCTGTCTTTTGATCTCTCTGTAAAGGATAACCCGGTACACAAAGCATTTTACGTTCATACAGGGTCCGAAGGCTACACCCCAAGGAAGTGCAATGTAGGCTTCCTACATTGTCGCAAGCATCAGTCGTTGATTCCACAGCTCGAACCCGTAACTTATAGGTCACACGGAGACAACTTTACCATTGCTCAAAGGCTCTCCTTCTCTGTCTTCATTCTCGATCTCATGGTAAATTAATAGAATAAAAAGTCTTGCATGAAAGAGATGAGCATGTCAAGATAGCCAAGGAGACTGCCTGAAACCAAGCAAAAAAGGCTACCAATATTAAATGGTGTAAACAAAACACCTTTTAAAATAATGGAGCAGGCAAGTCATCCTTGGCTACTAAACAAATATGACTCTCCTCTTCATGTAAGACCTCTAATCTTTACTGAGATCATGATTACTATATGGATAGTTAGCCATGTATTTATAGCCATAGCAAAATAGTTATGGAGAATTAAGCATCTCTCTGGCATAGTTACCTTTATGTTTCTCCCTTTTATTTCTTTGACTTTGTTTTCTTCAGCTGCATTATCTGACTTCTCTATATTTGTAAGGACACTTGCACTGATCACTTTATCTCAATTCTTTTAGGGGGAATGTATTGCATCCAAATACCTTAGAACAATACACCTAGTGGTCTTAATTAAGTATATCAAACACATTGACCATGGAGTAACCATGGATAGGAAGTTTCTCTCTCCAGTGTAAACCAGCCCACAGATACTCTTACCAAGGTATGGTATTATTTGCTTTATGTCAAGTTTACATGATTTTTTCAAAAGTCCTCGCACAATTAAGAGATCCCTACACATTATATATAATCTCTTAATTTTTTCAGCTATCAATATATGACTTTATTCGCATACCCAACAATCTTCCCTCGAACTAATTTCCACATGCATGCCACCCATATCATCAGAGTATTTGGATTTGGCAACCGAAACCTGCAACTAGCTTGATCCATGGATTAATTTCCAGATTTCATTGTGTTCCACCTACGTTAGAGTGCTTATGGCAACCGAAACCCGCTAGCTTCTTGTGGTATGTGCGTACATCCAAGCTTGTAAAGGTAAATAAATCGAGCCTCGTACCATCAATCGGCCATCACCACACTCTGTAAACCAAGCCCCATACTATTACTTGGCCATCACCATACTTGTCCCACCGAACCTGGGTTTTAATAGTAATTATTGGGCTAAATCAACTCACAAATACGCTTAATATGATGTGATATTATATGCTTTGGGTCAAGTCCGTTTTCTTAAAAATGTCTTGCACCATTAAAAAATCCCTAAATTTTTATATATAGTTTCCCTACACTGCATTAAAGTGTTGGACGTAATTTCTATTCTCAATTTCTCACTTTTGACTCTTTTCCCTCAAAACCAAAGTATTATCATCTTAGCTCAATTTTAAACCAAATGATATTTGTCTTATTGTTGAGCCTAAATATTAAGACAAGAAAAAATTTACTAGAAAAAAAACTTAGGACTTAGAGGGGATACAAACATCATTTCATTCTTTACTTTTCCTTTTTTATTAGGTTTACATTATTATTGGCGAAAGTGATCAAACATTGGATCGGAAAATATATATATTTGGTTAAATCATATCCACATCGATCAGATTAATCTGTCTCGGTACCTTCTATTATCGAGATGTTTCAATTGCTTATGCTATAAATAATATAATAGTGGAAACATAAACTAGATGTGTCACAACCAATACCTCATTTAGTGGCATGGACTTTCTTTCTATTCCTTCTGGGACACTTTTGATTTCATAGATTTTGTTCGAATTTATCAGATTCTTTAATAACAGATAATTAGTCAAAATTCCCAAGGACATAAACACAATTGATAGTGATACAGCCACACTCTTTTAATTTCTATTTATTATTCTCCTCTCTCTATCTGGAAACAAATCTCTTGCACATATGAACTTTGTTTAATTTGAGAATTCTTTTTGCTTTATTTCATAGGAGTATCTTTTTCTCCTTGTTTGTATTTTTCTATTATGTGCTCATGAAAAATCTAAAGGAAAAAATATTTTTATTGTTTTGTAAGAAAAATAATAAAAAAAAGTAGGATGCAAATTATTTAAATTGTATACAAGTAAAATAGAGGGTAGAATTATTCCGATTTCCCGTTGTGAAACAAGGAACGACGTTACTTGTTATAGGCCCAAGTAAGACCGAAGATACCCACAGATTGGAACCAGGAGAGGACGAATGATACACCGGATCTCGAGCATGTCCAACCCCGGGCAGAATCAAGCTCGAGTGAGATGAAGAATCGGGGATGAAGGAAAGGCGGTTAAAGAGGATAAACGGGAAACCGAAATATCTGCCATCAGCTGAATATTACGGCGCGGATCACGCTCGGTACTTACTACGGATCATAATTTCGTGGGAGAAAAGGAAGGAAAATATGTTTACCTTATTTAGACTTGTATTAGGGTTAAAACTCCTCTACTATATAAAGAGGAGGACTCCTTTATTTTTTCACATTATTGGCACGCATATCAAAGCAATAAAAATTTATTTTGACTCTCACCAATTATTCAAAGTGTTCTTCAATTGTTTGTTCATTTGGCCGTATCCGAGCTTTATCTTGAGGCACCAATTGAGTTCGACTATTAGCATTTAAACCAATATGGCGAAGTAATTGGTTTGATCGTTTATTCTCATTTCAATCCAATTATTTACTGTTCTTCAATCATTTGTGTTTAAATAAACCACATATCCTTTAAATCGCGTACAAATTTAATTGTTATCTGTTTTAAGGGTAAACAGTTTGGCGGCCCACCGCGCGCCTGAGGATAATAATAGTGATTTAATATGAATCTTGATAACATACTATATTTCACACTTGTTCTTTGAAATTTGATTTCAGGACTATTCAATGGACTATTCAATATGTCAGATTCTCAATCTTTTCACTTAAGTGTTGGCGCGAATCAGGTCACAACGGTGAAAACAACAACATGGTGCCGAGAAACAGTGTACCCCATGTCTAAGATCATATCGATGCCAATACACATGTTGCTATCAACATCAACATACCGACTGATCCCAATAACAGCATTCACGGGGCACTTTGGCCATCGGCTCGCAAAGCACCCGAATGTGGGGGGGGGGGATGGAGTTAGTCTACGTTTGATTTTTGAGATGTTGCAAGCTCAACAAATTGCCATAACACAACTGCAGAGTCAAAATCACACACACAGCACGGCTGGACCCGAACCGATTCGAGAAAGCTCTCGGAGAGAAGAACGAATTGTCATAGAACCCGAAAGGTCCGGACTCAGAGAAACTTCTAAGGTGATGAAAATGATTGAGGCACTGACAAAATGGGAGAATCCGGTGAAAAAAAGACAGAAGCAAATGATAAGAAAGTGGAAACTTACAAGTCGAGGGTCGATCAGATTCCGGCAGCACCTCCGCTAGTGAAGGGACTGGATTTGAAAAAATTCATTCAGAAGCCTCTGTCCCTCCCCCGTCCCCGAGCGCGACACCAAAGTCGATTCCAAAAATGTTCTGCCAATGGGACAGTAGATCCAAACGAGCATATGACTTCCTACACATGTGCAATAAAAGGCAACAACTTCGAGGTGATGAGATCCATTTAGTATTAATCAAGATATTCGAGGAAACCCTGTCTAAGGGAGCGATGATATAGTATTACAATTTACCTCAAAACTCTATTGTTTCATTTTCTATGCTTGCAGATGCCTTTGTTAAGGCTCACACCGGTACCAATAAAGTTGAGATGAGGAAATCAGACTTATTCAAAAGTTAAGTACAGGGATAACAAGATGCTTAGGGAATTCCTGTCGAGATTCCAAATGGAAAGGATGGACCTTCCACCGGTTGTAGACCATTGGGTTATTCAGGAATTCACTCAGGGGCTCAACCCCCAAAGTTCCGTTACGTCTCAACAGCTAAAGCAAAATTTTGTAGAGTACCCAGCGGTTACCTGGGCTGACGTCCACAATAGGTATCAGTCAAAGATCAAAGTCAAGGATGACCAATTTGGGACCCCCTCGGGGTAAGTTTATCCCAGTAGAAGGAACAACAAGTCTAAAAGAGTAATAGATCAGGAGTCGAGGCCACCCCGAGACCGATACTAGCCTTACAACTCAGATAGAAGGGGAAACGGACCCAATCGCTATCCGACAAGGAACGATAGAAGAAATGATTAGGGTCTAAGCAATTGAGGGTTGGTGAATAGAAACGGGTTTGACGGATCACCCGGAGTAAGAGATGCCCGAGGCTATCAGAATATAACTTCAATGTAGATGTAGCGAGTATAGTGTCAGCCATCGGTCGCATCAACGAGACGAAATGGTCGGGACCACTCATAGTACTCATGGGCATAGAATCGAGGATTGTCGAGGGAAGAAATGGCTTATTTGTTCAATAATGGGCATATTCAAGAATTCCTAAGTGTGTGGGCCAAAAATCATTTCAATAACACGGATGCCAACAAGCAGGTCGAGCAGGAGAACCCAAACATGTGATTAACATGATTATCGGATAAGCAGACGTTCCCCAAGGACGGATCATAAAATGCACCAAAGTCTCCATCACGAGAGAAAAACGAACTCGAGATTATGTTTCGGAAGGATCCATCTTATGAAATTTTGAAAGACAACTTTTGGGGTGTTCTTAGATTTTGAAGAAATCCTATGAAACACAATCAAAATCATGTTGTAACTAGTGATTAAGAAGTGAAATCACCATGACAACACACTTAAAAACTCACCTTAGGTGTGCAATTGGATGCCTTGGTCGGGTTGGGGGTGTAGAGGAAGCCCTAAGCTTGAGAAATGACTCAATTCCTCTTATTTCCGGTCTTTAAGATATTTAAAACCTTCCAGACGCGCGAGCTCGCGCGCTGGAGGCAGAATACTCAGCAAAAACGCGCGACTTCGCTCTCTTGTTCGCGCTAGTGACACCTTCCAGTAAAAGGGTCATAACTTTCTGTATACACCTCCAAATGACGAACGGTTTGTTGCATTGGAAACTAGACTCAAAGAGCTTTAATTTGATAGGTTGTGCATCACACCACTCATTATATACAGGTAGATATGCTCGCCCAACGTAAGGTCTTATGCATACTCATTTGCAAATTTTCAACTATAATGAAAATTTTCAACTTGGCTTGAACTTAAGCCTCTCCTTAGAGCCCAAATCACCTATAATATGCCTCGTACACTTATTATCATAATCACTCAATTACCATCACGCTAATACTCGTTTAATGCATCCACAACCGATTCAAATTACGGGTTGTTACAGATCGCCCTGAAGCACTAATAGCTCACGAGAGTAAGGGCCGGGATGTATAGGCGCGTCCATGTCGTCAACTGTAAATTAAACAACATTACTTGTATGTTTATTATTTAATTATACAAAGTATATATAACAATTGGGTTCCAGGCTCGATATTTGAGGCCCAGTAGCACCAAACTATCATGAATATTTATGTGTGTCAAATTTAATTTTTTGATAATTTTATGTGTGTTTGTTTTATAATTTTGAGTATTTAATTGTGAAAAGTATATATAACAATTGGGTTCCAGACTCGATATTTGAGGCCCAGTAGCACCAAACTATCATGAATATTTATGTATGTCAAATTCAATTTTTTGATAATTTTGTGTATGTTTGTTTTATAATCTTGAGTATTTAATTGTACAAAGTATATATAATAATTGGGTTCCGTACTCGATATTTGAGGCCCAGTAGCACAAAACTATCATGAATATTTATGTGTGTCAAATTTAATTTTTTGATAATTTTGTGTGTGTTTGTTTTATAATTTTGAGTATTTAATTGTGCAAAGTATATATAACAATTGGGTTCCAGACTCGATATTTGAGGCCCAGTAGCACCAAACTATCATGAATATTTATGTGTGTCAAATTTAATTTTTCGATAATTTTGTGTGTGTTTGTTTTATAATCTTGAGTATTTAATTGTACAAAGTATATATAACAATATACCATTATAAGAAATACTTAAATTACAATGATTCTACGCTAAAATACTATACAGTTCACTACGCTAAAAGTTTCTACATTTTACTACGCTAATAAATAAATGAAATATAAACAACAAATACATTTTAATCACATAACATTAACAAAAATACATATAACATACTAGTTTCGCAAATAAAACACAAAACGACATGGAAACACTAATATCTAAATTCGGATATTAACATAAAAAATTAAATCTCAATTTTACATTTTTTTTAGAACACTAATATCTAAGACCGGATAAATATAACATACTAGTTTCGCAAATAAAATACAAAACGACATGAAAACACATTCACTAGCCAGTGATATACATTATCATACAAGTTTGGACATAAAGTAAATCGAAATACCTCGATGTAGTGAGTGTTTTGTGAAAATTTGAAGACGAAGGAGTTAAACCACAATAATACAATGCTCTACTACGATGTGGGACCTACGTTCTTAACCTTTTGTGTGACGGGAGGGGCCCACAATTTATTTTTAATAGAACGGGCAGTGGGGAGACCAAAAACAGTGGAATTTTAAAAAATATGGGGGAAAGGGTGTTCGGGGAAGAAGACGAAGGACAGTATTTAAATTGGGGTATAGCATATGAAAAGAAAATGTTATATATAGCGTACAATAACAAGACGCTATGTATGGCAGTCAAATCGTCAATATGTATAGCGTGCAATTACAACACGCTATATCTTAACGATAGACGTTACTGTTAATATATAGCGTCTTGTATTTGCACGCTATATATATAAATGTATTTTTTTTAAAGACCTATTAACGTTATTTGAGTCCAAAAAAATAATATTTAGGTTTCGGACATAATCGTTATATATAGTCGATAACCTTGTTGGCGATTTCTTTCCCACGTGCAATAGAATTCTATTGAATAAAGCTAGAAGGAAAACATGGGAAAGAAATCCCCAAGAAGGTTATCAACTATATATATATATATATATAACACGATTATATACCATCTTTTCTCTTTACTTTTTTGAAATGCATTATTCTCCTCCGTCGTTCATAGTGTAGTTTAATTTCTATTATAGCCTAGCTAAGGGGTTCTGCCAAATGTCTTTTGCGGTACAACATTACGAAATGTCTGCGAATTGTATCGAAACAACATTAATAAAGAAATAGAAAGCCCAAAATAAGAGTGAAAGAGTATCACTTAACCAAAGTTGACTGCCTGCCTGCAACCCATGCAAAAGGTTTCTCTTTTGTCATTTCTTTTTAGAAATTGAAATGACTGATTGATTAACTAGTGTGTGAAAAATATAATCTTGGCAAAATACATATTTTACCCGTGGCCTTGTCCTCAAATTCCTCTTACACGCCTGTTATATAAGGGAATAATATTATACATTAAAACTTTTAAAAGTGTGTCAATTACACACTGCTTCGGTATTTGACCACATATGTTTAAATATTGCTATTACACGCTCTAATCAGCATCTGACACGTGTCATAAAGCGGAAAAAAAATGGAAAAAATAACCTTTGCCCCCCAACCCCACCCAAGAAACCCCCTCTCCTCATCTTCCCAACCCCATCATCTTCTCCACCACCACCACACAATCACCAACCCTTCCACCACAAGCACCTTCTTCCTTAACTATAGATTCAACTCTTTGTTGATTTTTAACAAGTTTTAACAACATTCATCACAAATCGTTATACAAATTTCAAATTTAAGCTCAAACCCAAAGTTTCAAACTTGTTAATAGTATTTTTCTAATTTTATCAAAATTAATCACCACATTTTTAGCATATTTTTAGTAAATTTTTAGTCAACAGTAATCACGAATTCAAACTAATTTTCTAGGTCATGAAACACCAAAATCAACAAGACCCGATTAAATTTTTAAGATTTTTCAAAAGGCCAATAATGGTGATTTTTACCAGACCCAATAGCTCCTCTTTTCTTTTTCTTTTTCTTTTTCTTCTTAATCATGGGGATTGGAGGGCAAAATATGAGGGAGTAGACAAAACTAGGATGGGGATTGGGAAAGAAGAAGAAACGGGAGGGGGGATATGGGGTTTGGGGTTGGGGAAGAAGACATGAGTTATATTTTTTTCTTTAATTTTAAAAGGAAATAGTTAGGGGGGGGTGGGGGACTTAATTTCAGATGAATTTTTTAGTTTTCATGCGCCTCTATATGTGGAATACACGCGTGCGACATGTGGCAAAAAAGGTGTGTAATTGACATAGTTTTAAAAGTTTTGGTGTGTAATATTACTCTTGTGTTTAACAAGTGTGTAAGAGAGATTTGAGTATAAGGTCAACGAATAAAATATGTATTTTGCCATCTTTTTATAAATATTAAATTTAGAACCCATAATTTTAAATATATAATTAGTGTAGTGCTAAGAACTTTAAAACTTGTATTCAACAAGTTAAAATTCAATCCACCTCTAAATGAAAGAAGAGAAGGTCTTGCACGAAAGAAGAAAGCTTGTCAAGAACTTCCTAAAACCAAGAAAAAAAGGACATCATCAATGGTGCAAAGACCTTTCCATGATGTAGGCAAAGTCATCGTTGGCTATCAAATAACACTTCTTTTATCATGCTAGACCTCTCCTCTCTTTTCTTCTGCTCTTCATTAGGGGTGTATAAAGAAAATCGATAAACCGCACCAATTCGATCATCCGAGTCAAACCGAGAAAAAAAAACCCAACTATAGTTTGGTTTGATATTGGAAAAAAACCCGACCAAAATTGGTTTGGTTTGGTTTTAACTAAAGAAAGTCAAACCGAAACCAAACCAACCCGACATTTCATATATAAAATTTTTAGATATATTTAATATATAAATATACTTATTGTAATATAATTTATAAATATTTCTTAAAAGATTTCATAATTTTATCTTTTGAGGTATTATTTCAAGGTTAGACTTAGAACTTTTGAATGTTCTAATTAAGTTTTATAACCATTAACATTAGTAAATTAAATAGTGCTAACAAAAGCCCAAACCAAACTCAAATCAATATTAATGCTAATAAAAGACATTCAATTCAATACTACGAACTAGAATGTATTGAATATCTATTTTTTGTTTTGCAATAATTTAGATAAAAATGCATAACCTATTTTTATTTTTTCGTTAGCGTTTAGTCATATAATTAATACTCCCTTATTAGTCTACTTATTTTAGTATGATTTAGTACTTTTAGATTTTGTTTATTTTTATTATGGCTTATAAATTTGCAATATTTATATTACATAATTTTATTGTCTTAATTGTTGAATATTTTAGGATAATGCCACGACATATCTCATATTTGTATTATTTTCTTGAAAAATACTTTATATAGTTGTATCTTACACTAAAGAAATATTTTGAGCACAATTTATATATTTTGTTCTACTAAGATTTTATCGGGAAAAAAAAACCGAATAACCCGAAAACCCGCGAAAAATCGAGAGTAAAAAACCCGAGTTTTATTGGTTTGTTTGGTCTTTAGATTTAATAACCCGACACAATTAATTTGGTTTGGTAATTGTAAAATCCGAACTGATTCAACCTATGTACACCCCTACTCTTCGTAGCAAAACTTGATTTAAATATGTTTGTATCGCTAAAAAACAACGGGTCAACAAGTAAAGTTGTAATAATTACTTAAAATGCATTTGTACAACATCTTTTTCGATTGGATAGGGCTTCAACTATTTTTTCATCCTGCCATTTAGTTAACCATCAATATATTTAGTTATTAGTCGCACGATAAATATATAGAATTATCGCTGCAAACGGCAAATATTATGACGACAAAAAATGAACGAAAACCAAAACTCTAATTCTACCACCACTTGGGATGGGAATGGCTCTGGCCACATGAATCATTTGATAAAGCACTTTAGTCGCCTCCAAATATTGAAAAAAATTAAGTCTAACATGAAAGAGAAGAGCATGTTAAGATAGCCAAGGAAATTGCCTGAAACCAAGTAAAAATGGTGTAATCAAACACCTTTTAACATAATGGAGCAGACAAGTCATCCTTGGCTACCAAACAATATAACTCTCCTCTTCATGTAAGACTACTCTTCTTTTATTGGGATGATTACTATATGGCAAGTTAGCCATGTATTTATAGCCACAACAAATTAATACTAGGCCAAATACATAGACAGACCCCTAAACTTGTCCTTTTTTTTTTATTTAAACACTTAGGGGTCGTTTGGTAGGGTGCATAAGAATAATGCTGAATATGATGTAATAATAATGCTGGTATTAGTTATACCGACATATTTCTTATCCATTGTTTGGTTTGATGTATTAAAGTATTGTACAATTTCTAAAAGAATTATTTGTTTACAAAAATGCTCTCAAATCTAGTCAACACTCTAACTTTTTAAAAAAAAATATATGTTGAGAAATATTTTTATATGAAAAAGTTTTAAAAAAATTATTTTATTTGTCTACTTATGTTGTAAAATAAAATTAAATATTTATTTATAAAAAGAAAATATGCTAAGTATTTATTTATTTACTAGGGATATAATTTTATTTTTCTCACTATTTGGATTATTTTGAACTTGCATTAATATACTAAGTAGTATATTTTAATAAAACATAAATTTTGAAGGACAATTTTGTCTTTAACTAAGCTAATGCATGCATTAAAATCCATTGCATTGCTAATACCATTATTTTCTATGCATTAATTATGCATTGGATAATACCAATAGGATGTATAACTAATGTCTACATAACTAATATGTTCAAAATGTCTACCAAACAATGTATTATTAATACACAAAGCTAATGCATGCATTAATTTATCTAATGCATCCTACCAAACGACACCTTAAACTCAAGCTAGTACCTATTGAACACCTAAACTCCTCAACAAGTGTACCAATTAGGCACATTTTGCTCACATGACAAAGTATGTGTTCTACGCTCTCTTTGAGCGCGTACATATCTAAAAAATAGTTAATTAATTTTCTTTCTCTTTCTCTTCTTCCGTTATTTTGTTTCCACTGGTTTTATTTAAACTTGTTTCCACCTCTTCGGAAAATTTCTTGACCAACGCCAAGTTCCATGGCTGCTTCCATTCTCGGTTCTCATTTCTCCAACAGAATACTCCCAAAACCCTAAAATTTGTTTCTCCAATCTCCACATGTATATGACTGTTTATGGAGTTTTCACCTAGGTCGTGATTGACTCAAGATTATAGCATAAATAATCTAGTCATTTACTCCTTTTAAACAACCATAGACTGTATCCTTCACTACCGTCATGTCCAAGTATTTACTCACTAACTATTTTTAGGGTCTCGGTGAGGTATGGGGGTCTGGAATTGAGGTTCTCCATATCCCCAAAAAAACAAGAAATTCTTCACACTAAGTTTTTTTGTCTCGAACAATTTCTTAATGCCAGTATTTATCAAGCAAGTCGAACAAATACCATTTAGAAACGAGATCTGCAATAGTAAGAAAATGGGTGTGCGATGATTTAACCACCTCAATCAGAAAGAATAACAATAAAACAAAAACCAGAACAAAAGAGGAAGAAAAAAACATTGAAAAGAAAAACAGAATAGAAAACAAGAAGAACAAGACGAATGGAGAGGGTGAGGGGAGAAAGAACTTTGTCCGATAGCTTTCTTCTTTTTTTTGTTGACTTGACACGTGCCATTTACTAATTGTGCCTAGTACGTCAACTCACGCACTTCACTTTGTTTGGAAATGTAAAATACTTGTTTAATAGACACATTTCTGTTGGAGTTGAAGTGTCTAATAGGAAATAGTTTTAGTTTAAGTGTCCAAATGGAAATTGAAGCCAAGTTTAAGGGCTGCCTATGTATTTGGCCTTAATACTAGTACTAGTAATGAAAAACTAAACATATGAGACTTTGATTCTTTATGTTGCTTTTCTCTTCCTTTTTTACTTCTTTGACTTTAGTCCTCAGCTAGCTACATTATCTGACTTCCCAAATAGGAATAAGTTCTCATTTTCAAAGGCACTTGTGCTCGCTTTATCTCCAAGATGAAGACTCCACGTCAGGGCGGAGCTACAGTCCTGCTGCTAATGAGTTTGGAAGAACTCAATAGCTTTGACTCATATTTTATATTTGCATTTAAGATCTACTTAATATGAATAAATAATTTATTTAAAACCCTGTAATCTACTTTTTCTAGATATCTAAAATCCAAAAATTTAAAATCTTAGCTCTACTTCTGTCGACGCAATTCTTTTAGGGAAAGTATTGCATCCCAACACCATACAAATACACCTACTGGCGCCACACACATTGACACTCAATAATAATCAGAATTAGTGCTTGTATTTGTTGGGATCGAAAATAATAAGGGCGTCATGCCGAAACTAATAAAACAAATTTTGATGACGAAAAATCAGACAAGATAGAAAATATACTAAAGAAGCATACTATATTAATTTGGTTTGGTCAAGTGACCTACATATGATTTGCTAATATGAGGGAATAAATTTCCTCCCCCTAAACAACACTCTCGTAATGACTACATTGTGGATTCTATTGTATTCTAGTTGTGGGAAGGATGTTTTCAATTTATGGATGTCCAACACTTTTCCCCCAAGACAAGGAATAATCAAATATGGAAGAAATTATTTTTTCCTTTCAGGAAAAGTAAAAACAATTATGATAATATTTTGACTTTCCTTTAAGAAACAACAATAACAACAACCCAAGAAAATCTCACAAGTAGCAAAAAAGTAAAAATCAAATATAGTAAGAAAATTAGGGCAAAAATCCTAACAGTATTTTCTTCTCTTTTCAAAGTCTTAATTAGTAGAACATAAAATTCGATCTTTATTTTCTTTTCTTTTGTAGATCTGTGTGGAAGTCAAAATTCAGCCTGTGTACTCAAATATGATTGACCTTGGCTTTTCTTTTTTTTGTGTGGGGCTGGACAAATGGATTTGATGCCCATTTTTCATGTTTAAAGGGTCCGATGCGTATTCCTCTAACAATGCTTTTCCCAAAAATCTATTGATCCAACTTTAGTCAAAATGGGATTTTTTGCAGCTTTTTCCATATTCTCTACTTGCACATGCATGTGCACATTTTGAATTGAAATTTACTAAGTTTTATACATAATAATAACAACAACAATAAACCAAGTGAAGTCCCACAAGCAGGATCTGGGAGGGCAGCGTGTACGCAGATTTTACCCCTACCCTTAGGAGATAGAGAGACCGTTTCCAATAGACCCTGGGATCAAGAAGATAAAAAGCAACAATAGAATAATCAGTATCAACCACAAGGCCAGAAAATGAAATTTACGTTTTATGATTGAAGAAAATAGATAGACTTGGTCTGAATAATAATTCTGTTCATACATGGAAATCGATTTCAAGCGAATTGATGTCCGTATAACCTAAAATGTCAGTGTTTCAAAAGGTGTAAGCACAAGACAGGTTTTATCTGACACGGAACGAGATATAAGCCTCGAGTGTCGGAGTGTAAACCCTATGGATATTATAATCATATAAATCCTCCCCTCCCCCCCGCAAAATTAAAACTAAATAGCAATTATAGAAAATTCAAGAATATTATCATATTAGTAGGAAAATGTATATAAGTATAAAAACATGTTTAACATATGCAGAAACATTACAAAAGAAATTATTTTTTCATACCTACAGAAGTGAGAGAAGAAAGGATGCATTTTACCTATAGCATAGTTGTGATTTGGCTGTACAAACACTGGTTAGATATTATGCTTTTTTCCGACCAATATTATATATGATGGATAATTTCATCTTTAATCAAAGGTCTCGGATTCAAGTCATGGGTATGAATTCGCCTTTGTTAGAGAGCGCTTTATCCCAGACCCTAGTGTGGGATTTTCCGCAACGAATCCAAATATAATCGACCCCAATACAGGTACTGAATATTGCGTATATAAGAAACCAAAAAAGAGAGAGAGAGAATTGCTAGAATAATTGATCCTTCAAAGAACAGCATTCTCTCAATTCTAATCCAATATCTATAAGAATATATTTCAAAGAAGTTTTCAAACCGAAAGAATGTCAAATAGGGAGAATAACGCAAGAAAAGAAAAAGGAAAGATAAGCGTTTACCGGTAAAACGATACAGTTGAATTTATAATGTGGTTTATAAACAAGTAAATCAATTTGATCCCAAAATGATAAATAAATTAAATAAAATGCAAGACTTAGCGTTAAAGTTGAGATTAGGCAGCAGATAGCTTGCTTCCGGGAGCAAAGTTTTCGAAGGCAGTAATACAAATATCAATTGACAAGAAATAAAGTATTATTGAGCTTCTTGAATAGTGTAAAGCATACGTTTGTTAGACACTTTTGCTCCTTACAATGGCTGGTGAAGTCACTATTTATAGTTGCACCTAGGGAACTGATCGGGTCCAACCCTACACCACTACAGAGTGGCAAGAGCGATCGATGCAGCTTTTACCCGACAAGGTCGGGATCGAATCCACAGGGAGCTAATACAATGTTTGGAGTTGGATTCCTATCTAATCTAGCAGTGTGTAGTGCTCTTCATTTCACTTCTAATCATTCTTGTTTGTTTGTTACTTCTAATTTTATACTAATGATGCACGAAATTAAGCTAAGTAGATATGGTTGTAGGGTTTTCTAAATGGGTAAAGAGGTACTAGGGAAGTGACTTACTCCTAGGTGAATATCTAAAGGGATCTAGAACTTAGGGCAATATGTTATAGTTGGGATCATAATATAGCCAATGCACGAAGCTACTCACTCTACACCTCTCAGTAGTAAGAGTAACCTTGCCCTAATTGGCTTTCACAAGCCCAATTGGGTGTTCAATTTGTGCAAGCAATGTTGGCTCAAGTCGGGTATTACTATCTCTAGGTTTAACCCTTTAATTGGGGCTATCAATCTCTAGAATACACCCTAATTCCTTGTTGGCCTAAAATTACTAGACTTAGTCAATCTTTCTCAAGAAGAGTCTAAGTCAAAAATGCACAAATTAGTATTTGCAACCACTAATTCAACATAGAAAGCATAAATAAAGCCAAATAGCAATTACCCATAAACATCTAAATCCTAAAATAAAAGACTCATTAAATACCCACACTAGGGTTGATCCACAACCCTAGCTAATGGGTTTAACTACTCATAATTGAAGAAGAAATCATAGATTGAGATGAAGAATAATCCATAAATTGTAATTACAAGATTAGAGACTAAGATTACTTGCTAAGTAAGCTACAAAATTACTTGAAATAGACAAATACGGCGCTTCACGTGCTCAGATAACGTAAGATGACCTAAAAATCTGAAAAAGTAGTATTTATACACAGTCAATTTTTTTGGACAAAAATACCCCTGATGGAGGTACCACTGACAGCGAAAAATGGACCGCTGCAGCGGTGAGGCTACCGCGGCCGCGGACCGCGGTCTTCAGCTTTGCTCAGACTCCAGGTTCTTTGAATCTCTTCTCACCGGATCACAGTAAAAGGACCGCGGTCGCATAAAATCACCGCGGACCGTGGTAACTTGCAGTGCCTCAAATTGTATCTCTCTGAACCTTGCCACCGCGGACTGCGATAAAAGGACTACAGTCGTGGTGGGTCTTTTGCGGCCGCGGTGGATTTTCAGTTGTAGCACTGCTTGACTTGGCTTTGAACTTGTGCAAGTTTCACTTCTTTTTAAGCTGATTATGACATCCTTGTCTCCTTTTGACCAAACACTGCAAACAAGTACCACAAGTTAGCTTTTGGGAATACTTATACACATTTTAGTCCAAAACTCAAGCAAAAAGGAGCATGAAATAGACTAGAATCTCTAGTTATCAACTCCCCCAAACTTAAATTTTTGCTTGTCCTCAAGCAAACAAAGTAATTCCCACCTCCTCAAAATAAAAGAAAGGAAAATTTCAGTCGTCCTAAAGTAACCTCATCAAGAATCAATTGGGACTAACAATTACCCTCAACTCAAATGCATTACCAACAATACATAACCTTTTAGCACCATGGCTATAGTGCGACACAAAAGCATCAAGAGTTGACTCAACTCATCAAGGAAACTCTTTCTGTTACATTGGTCGCTGTGGAACCCAAATTCATACCCCTCAACTCTCCATAAACAAACCTCACTTTTAGATTGTAGCACTCAGAACGAGGATTGTGGGGAACACACTCATCTCTCTCAAAGGAAGGTCATAAGTCCGGCTTTAAATACCATAAGCTTGCCCCTTATGTTAGTCACCACTAATGTAAGCTTACCCAACTCAAGATTATATAGGGCTTTTGTGGTAATGTAATGAAGGCTTTTGGTTCAAGGTAGGATATATTGGTCTAAGACGGTTTCATGTTTCCTTAAGCACTTCATTTGCTTCATTTTGGCACATATTTTCTTGACTCTTTGAGTCATTTACTTCTTCTTTAGGGGCTAGAGAGACACACTGTCACTCTTTCTTATTCATTTCAATTCTTTTTCTTCTTTCTTACCTTTCCATGCCTTTCATCTTTTGTTTTTATTGAAACCCTTCATTTCCTCTACATTGTTTGCTTTCTTTTTGACCTTTTTGCTTCTTTTTTTTTTTTTGCCTTTTCTTTTCTTCATTTTGTACCTTTTATCACTTTTGCATTCCTCGTCTCTCCCCCAAACTTATGCTTTGCCTTGTGCTAAGGAAAGATAGGGTGCCAAGAGAGAGTCATTTCAGAACAAATAAAGGTTTGCATCATGGTTATTGAAAGAATAAGGGTTATGACTCAACGAGGTTAACTAGGGATATTATCATTGGTAGGCTATGGATGTTTTCAAGTCTCAATTAGGATCAAGAATAGCTTATAATCACTTCTCAAGTCGAGCTTCACTTAGGATTTCGCCTAGACAAATATTCAAGGCAAGTTCTAGACTCATTGGCACGAGACTTGGACTTGTAAATTAATACCTCACCACACAAGCTATAGGATTGCTATAGAAATAGAGTCGGGGACCCACAACAATCTTAGCTAAGATTTGAGCAACGCAAATGGTTCCGAGAAACCACTCGATGATTGTTTAGCCAACACAAGAGTCTCATGGTCACAACTATCACCATCATATACACAACAATTTATTTTTAACCATAAGGTCAAAGGTAAATGTGTTAGGCCAAAGTGAAGCTTTGCCTGGGGCACCATTGCTTACTAACTACTATTTACACAAAAACAAAAAGAAAAACAGACTCAAACTCTTAAGAAGATTATCATGTCATCTATCATCGGGAAGAGCCACCTAGTTCACACAAACTCCACCTTTGGAAAGAACCGTGGCATGAAGAAAATCAAAGGCTTATTGATCATTGAAACTTGAAATTAAGAAGCTACGAACCGAAAAAGAAGCTATTAAATGAAATAAAAAGGTATACTATTGAGGAAATTGCAAAAGAAGCTATTAAGTAAAATGCGGAAAGTAAACTGAAAATGTACAAAAAGGGGGTTTAGATGAATATACGTAAGAAGGAATGAATATATATATATGAGAGTAACTTTATATACATACAAGACTAGAACAATAACGAAAAGTAAAATAAAAGGTTAAGTTATATACATACCAAAAGTGAAAAATAAGCATAAAGAAAGAAAATAGTGTCATAATTACAATCGAACTACCAAATCAAAAATCAAAGTAGGGTCACCCCCTCAAATGAAAGCTAGCATTGTCTTCAATGCTACTAACCAAAAAATAAGCACAAAAATAAAGATAGAGAGTGAAGAAAACTCCTTATGGATCCTCCGTCTGCATGGGGTCCTGTGGTAGCAGGGGATCATGTGGCTGGGCACCTGGATCAGCTATTCCGAAGGCCTGTGGCTGGCCAAAAACATCACCCTCCATCTCTGCCAACTCAATCTCAACATCATCCACCTGGGGGATCATCCTCCTTCTCTTTGGAGCTCTCTCAATCTCCTGCTCCGGAACCTGTTCTGCCTAAGCTGCTGGAGGTTGATCATGCAATAGCAGCTCCAAAGGCAAACGGTCAGATGTCTTCATCTTCTCCACTTCTCCCCTTAATTCCTTAACCGACTCCTTCAATGCCCGCATCTTCTTTAGCTCCTTTGTGTATTTTCTCAGCTCCTTAAGTGTTTTCCCTTGATCAACTAGAGCATCCATTATCAGCTTTTGGTTATCAAGGAGATTCTTCTGGTTGTCCAAAAGCTCCTTGAGAGTTTCCTCCACCGAAGCTGGCACATGTGGTTGTAGGTGCACTGACTGAGCTTCCACTGAACTAGAAAGTATACATAACTTAGAAGTTACTTTCTGTATCCAGTTGTTGATAGTGGAGAGAGTTTGTCTCAATCTATGGGCAGTCAATGGGTATGCTGAGGAGGATGGAATATCGGGAGGGGTGGAAGTAGATGGTCCGGAGGCAGGCTCTGTTATGGCAGTGAGAGGCTGAGAAGAAGTTACTACTACTACTGGATCTTCAGACTGGCCAGTAAAAGTAGTGGCTTTGCCTTTGGGATCTTTGGATTTGGGGTTCTCCTCAGCCTTGAGGCTGTACCATGAAAAGGGCATCTTGGGTTTCACCTCCATATCAAAGTTTCTTTTCTCCACCGCCTGGTCTTCCAAATACATTGTAAGGAAGTTCGGGAAGGGGTATGATATGTCCTCCTTATTGACCACCCTAGTGATCACCCTAGACATGACATTCCCGACATTTATTGGAAACCCCGCCATAATAGCCGCCACCAATATCACTAGGGAGACCGGCTTGGAGTTTTCATGGGTAGTGGGGTCCATCTTGCTGCATACAAAAGTCTCCCACCCCTTCGCCTCAAAGTTTAGGGTTTTCCTCAAGATTGCAACCCTTGTTGTCAACCATGATGGGGTGGTGCCCGGGAGAGCCATATATGTTGCCAACCATAGACGAGCTGCCTCATCAAGTGCCAACTTCTCCAAGTACAATGATTAATCTTCCTCATTAAAGCCTAGGTATTTATTTATTGTCTTCCCATCAAACTTCACTTTCAAGTTCCGCACTTTAGTCACTTTGGTATCCCTCTTGATGTGGGAGGCATTGGCAAAGAATTCTTTGACTAAGTGCTCGCTTGCCTATGACACCCTACTGGTGAAGTAATCCCACCCCACTCGTTCATTGAATTGCTGTTTCACATTGGGGTTGTGCGGTAGAAGATCCACGACCTTAGAGGCCACCATTCCCGGTACTTGTGATAAGCCAGCTCATTAACGAACCGCTTTTGCCACACCTCAAGGTTTCTAGTTCTTTTCACACCCCCAGGTTGGGGCACACCCTCTCCCTCTTCATCTGGTACCCCAGCATCTACATCCTGTCCAGGTGACAAGGGTGTAGGTGAGGTTGAGGCTGAACTATTACTGCTCTCTGCTGAGCCGTCAAACGACTCAAAAGAAATATGAACTGAAGCACAAGCAGTATGAGAGTCTGGAGGTGTGGGTAAATCTCTCAACTGATGCCTCTCCAGGAAGTCGGGTACATACTCCGGCACTGAATCAGACTTAGATGCCTCCTGGGAGGTCAAGTACTCACTTCCCTCAGAATGGGAAACAACTCTATCTACAACTCTGATGAGTATTCTGGTTTCCCCAATTGCTTTCCGAACCGCTGGGGTCAATTTAATCATGCCTCGTCCCCTACCCCGGGAGGACTTTGCTCTACCCTTTTGTTTGTCACCACCTCCTTTAGATTTAACCATTGTCTGCAAGTATGTCAGTTGAACTTGTTAGTGCAAAGACTAAAAGAAGCAGTGTAGAAAAATAGTTGACAGTGCAAGACAAAACAGCAGACCGTGGACCACAAAAAATGCACTGCGGCCGCGAAGGCTGCACCGCGGACTGCGAAAAATCAACCACGACCGCGGAGAGGTAGGATTCAGACTACCCACTCTCTGATTCATTAGCACTGCAGACCGCAAAAAATCAAGCGCGGCCGCGGTAAGTGCACTGCGGATCGCAAAAAATCAACTGCGGTCGTAATCCCTCAATTGAACCTCTCTGAACTTTATCATCACGAACCGCGGAAAACCTTCACGACAACGGAGAGGCACCGCGGTCAGCGGAAAATTTTGTCGCGGATCGCGGTTATCAGGATTTAACAATTTCACAAAACCAAGATGATCGTGGACTGCGGAGGTCAAATTAAGGCTCAACACCTAAGGTTTCTAATTTATCATGCAATTTAGCATTAATCAACAGATTATCAGTCCACTAGGTAGTTAATGACCATTTCTAACTAATTAAAGCATAATCTAATTAACACTATGGAACTCTAAGTTAAAATTGAAAGAAAAAAAGAAGAAGAAGCAATAACTATCAACTTAAAAGAAAATAAAAACAAAATTAAAGAATAAGAGTTGTTTGGAATTACCAGATGTGAAATGTGAAACAACTTAAGCTCATTCTTGTGTTTGTGCAAGCTAGGGCATAAGTGAACAGTAGTGTATGGTGTTTGAGAGAGCAAAGAGTGAAAAGCGTAAAAGGGGGCCCTGAGGTTCTATTTATAGACAGGCCCTGGGACCCACACATTCTTACCTACCGCGACTATAGTAAATGCACCACGTACCGCGGTTGTGAAACCCAAAAGGGTTGTTTCTTTGAGACCACCACGGACCACAAAAAATGCTTTGCGACTATGGTAAGCCACCGCTGACCGCGAAAAATGCACCGCGGCAGCGGTTAAAACTTTAGAGAGCCTCCACTTTTGACCTTTTGCACCGCTGACCGCGAACAATTTTCGCCTCCGCGGTAAGGCCATCGTGACCACAAAAAATCGAGCGCGACAATGGTTCAAACTTCAGAGAGTGCCAATTTTTTCTAGATTAGTCTTGCACTGCATCAAGCATCCCTATACATATCTCACAACTATTTAGTTCAAAAGCAAATCCTACACTAAGAAGAAAATCAAAGAAAAAAAAAAGAAAAACACATGGGTTGACTCCTAAGAAGCACCTGATTTAACGTTGCGGCACGACGCAGGTTACCATCAATCACTTGAGATGGATCAGTGCCACCACATGGCTGTCATCAAACTTGCCAAGATAGTGCTTGACTTTGTGCCCATTAACTCTAAAGATCTCACCAGTTTTGTTTTTCAAATCAAGAGAACCAAACGAAGTCACAAGCACCACCTCAAAAGGTTCACTCCATTTTGATTTAAGCCTACCCGGAAATAGTCGTAACCGGGAATTAAACAAGAGAACCAAATCTACCACTTTGAACTCCTTGCCATGAGCATACTTGTCATGAAGGTACTTTATCTTGTCCTTATACAAGGACGAACTGGAGTAGGCATGAAACCGAAACTCATCAAGCTCATTAAGATGCTCCACCCGAAGATTTTCTGCCACATCCCATTAAAGATTTAACTTCCTCAAAGCCCACATAGCCTTGTGCTCTAACTAAACTGGTAGATGGAAAACTTTCCCAAACACCAACTGGTACGGAGACATACCAATCAGAGTCATGTAAGCAGTTCTATAAGCCCAAAGAGCATCATTCAATTTCTTTGACCAATAGGTCCTATTTGCATTGACCGTCTTTGACAATATACTCTTGATCTCCCGGTTGGAGACTTCAACTTGCTCACTACCTTGAGGATGGTAAGGGATAGAAACCTTATGATTGACACCATACTTTGCAAGTAATGTGTCAAATGCCTTACTACAAAAATGAGACCCTCTATCACTAATGATTGCTCTAGGAGTGCCAAACCGAGTAAAGATACTCTTCTTGAGAAAGGTCACAACACTCCGGGCCTCGTTGTTGGTTAAAGACATGGCCTCAACCCACTTTGAAACATAATCAATGGCCACAAGAATGTACGTGTTGCCACAAGAGCTTACAAATAGACCCATGAAATCAATGCCCCACACATCAAATATGTCAACCTCGAGAATAGTGGTGAGAGGCATTTCATCCTTCTTTGAAATTCCACCCTCTCTTTGACATTCATCACATTTCTTCACCAGTTCACTTGATCCTTGTACAATGTTGGCCAATAAAAACCACAATTAAGCACTTTTGAAGTTGTCCTCGCCCCACCAAGATGACCACCGTATGGAGAGGAATGACAAGCATCGAGAATACTCAATTGCTTCTCCTTCGGAACACGTCTCCGGATCACACCATTGTTGCAGATTTTGAACAAGTATGGCTTATCCCAGTAGTAGTCCAAGCTATCCCATTTAAGCTTCTTCCTTTGGTTAGAAGAGAGCTCATACAGAACAATACCGATTACAAGAAAATTGGCAACATTCACAAACCAAGGCATACTATTCACAAACACAGAGAGGATTTGCTCATCAAGAAATGAATCATTAATCTCGAGGCCATCACGGGGCCTCCCTTCCTCCTCCAAGCGGGACAAGTGGTCAGCCACTTGGTTTTCACACCCTTTCCATTCCACAATCTCCAAATCAAACTCTTGAAGCAATAAGACCCATCTCATCAATTGAGCTTTGGAATCCTTCTTTGTCATCAAGTAGCGAAGTGCGACATGGTCGATATGAACTATCACCTTGGCACCCATGAGATAAGACCTAAACTTCTCCATTGCGAACACAATAGACAACAACTCTTTTTCCGTCACCGTGTAATTCACTTGAGCATCATTCATTGTTTTGCTTGCATAATACACCGGGTGAAACATCTTATTAACTCTTTGACCCAAAACCGCTCCTACCACAACACCGCTTGCATCACATATGAGCTCAAAAGGTAAGCTCCAATTGGGTGCGGTAATAATGGGAGTGGTTGTCAATTTGTACTTGAGGAGTTCAAAATCATTCATACATTTTTCATTGAACACGAACTTGGCATCCTTTTCTAATAGCTTGCACAAAGGATTCACTACCTTAGAAAAGTCTTTGATGAATCCCGGTAGAACCCCGCATGCCCAAGAAAACTTTTAACCCCCTTGACTGAGGTAGGGAAGGAAGCTTTGAGATCACTTCGATTTTAGCCTTTTCCACCTCTATGTTGTGCTTTGAGATCTTATAGCCGAGAACAATGCCCTCCTTGACCATAAAATGACATTTTTCCTAGATAAGCACAAGATTGGTCTCTTCACACCGGGCCAACACCTTGTCAAGATTCTTCAAACATTCATAAAATGAATCACCTACAAAACTGAAGTCGTCCATGAATACCTCCAAAATGTCCTCCACCATGTCGGTAAATATGTCCATCATAAACTGCTAGAATGTAGTCGGTACACAACCCAAATGGCATCCTAGAAAAGGAAAAGGTACCATAGAGACACGTGAAGGTGGTTTTCTCCTGATCTTCTAGAGCAATCAAAATCTAGTTGTACCCAGAGTACACATCCAAGAAACAGTAGAAGGCACGCCCAACAAGTCTATCTAGCATCTGGTCACGAAAAGGCAATGGAAAGTGATCCTTATGGGTCACTAATAACCAAGGATTTTGATACATTTTATACTCCTTCTTGCTTATGTTTTGATTAGAAATTTGTACAAAATAGTCCCAAAAGGCTCACAAGTTGTGCTTGATTGCAGGTTTGATCAACAAAGTGACAAGATATCAAAGATTAGCTCAAAAAGGAGTTAAACTTGCACAAGTACCATGACAAGATAAAGCTCAGGCAAAACAGGCCCAATGCGGACGCACACCATTTTGTGCGATCCGCACAAGTGAGGTTCAAAGAGGTTGATTTCCAGGCCAATAGGCAATCCGGCCACATAATATTTAATGCGGTCCGCGTTGGATTCACTACGGCCGCACTCGATTTAGTGTGGTCCGCAGAATCAAGGATCAGAGAAGTGCCAGTTTGGAGATTAAAGCCAATGCGGTCCGCGCTCCATTTCATTCGGACCGCACTAGAAGCCACCGCAGCCGCACTCTATTCTGTGTGGTCCGCATTGCCCGAATTCAGAGAGTTGGATTTTCAAGTTCAGAGCCCTAGTGCAGCCGCACGTGATTTTGTGCGGTCCGCACTAGCCCCGCAGGGGTATTTTTGTCCAGATTTTTCAGCTTAGTATAAATAGCTTATTTTTCAGATAGATTTTGTACTTAGCTGCGCTCGTGACTTCGATAGTTTTGGCTATTTCGAGCAATTTTAGCTTCATTTCAACATTAAATCGTCTAGTTTATCTTAGCAATTAATTAATATGAGTTTTTCTTCATCTATTTTTTTGTTTTCTTCTTCAATTATGAGTAGCTAGACCCATAAGCTAGGGTTGTAGCTCAACCCTAGTGTGGGTAATTAATGGGTCTTGTGTTTTAGGGCTAGATTGACTATGTGTGTTTGATATTTGGGCCAATTTCATGTTTAGTTGCTGAATTGGTGGTTGCAAACACTAGTTTGTGTTTAGTTGACTTTGGCTCTTCATGAGAAAGAGAGCCCAAGTCTCTGAAATTGGTCCAACAAGGAATTGGGGCGTACGCAAGAAATTGATAACCTCAATTAAAGGGTTAAACCTAGAGATAGTAATACCCGACTTGAACCTTGATTGCTTGTGCAAATTTGCATACCCAATTGGTCTTGAGAAAGTCAATTCGGACAAAATTACTCGAACCACTGAGAGGAGTAGAGTGGGTAAAATCGTGCAACGGTTATGTCATAATCCCCAAATGTGTCAATCATGCCTTAGACTCATGTACCCGTCAATTGACCACCTAGGCGAAAGTCACTACCCTAGTGCCTTTTAACCATTTGAACAACTCGTAATAGTTTACTCTTAGCTTATTCTAGTTTAATTTATCATTGTAGTTTGATAAAATTAGAAGTAAAACAAAAACCTAAAAATGTTTAGAAGTGTAATTTGGAACACATACATCACTCTCAATTAGATAGAAACTCAACTCCAATTTCTAGTTCCTTGTGGAAATCAATCCCGACCTTAATCGGGTAAAATCTGCTTTGATCCTCTCTCGCTACTCAATAGTAGTGCAGGGTTGGCCTCGATCAACTTTTTGGCGTCATTGCCGGGGAGCGAACGATTTTGGCTATCTATCTAACTAGTTTTGTGTATTGTTCTTCTTTCCTTCTTTGTTACTAATTTGTGTGTGTCACAACTTCAGGTACCAAATGGCAACAAACAACGCCAATGACCCTCTTGGAAATGCGATTTCGAGGGAGGAGGTAGATGACGTCGGAGATGAGAAGGTGCCTCTGGTACCTCAAGGACAACGCAGAGGCCGCCAAGCCAATGCTATGCAAATGACAATATTCCAGACCCTCCTCCGCCACCTCCAAGAGTGGCTCCTAGAGTGCTTCTGAACCAAGGCTATGCAAGTGCTATTATCCCACCCCGAATCCGGGCGGGCAATTTTCAAATAACCAATGTGATGTTGACCTTACTAGAGCAGCGTGGGTATTTCACGGGCGCTGCAAATCAAAATGCTTTCAAATATCTCAAGGGGTTCGTGGATACATGTTGGGGGAGTAAGCAAACTAACGTGTCCGAGGATGCTCTCCGGTTGAGACTCTTCCCATTTTCACTTAGAGGGAAAGCACTTGATTGGCTTGAGAGACTTACCAATCATTCCATCACTACTTGGGATGAGTTGGCGGATAAGTTCATTGCAAAATTTTTCTCACTGGGACATATGGCTACATTGAGAGATGAGATCTTGGCATTCAAGCAAGAGCCCACGGAACCTTTGCATGAGATTTGGGAGCATTATAGAACAATGGTGAAGGAATGCCCCAACAATAATATGACCGAGGCAATGATACACCAGACTTTCTATCGGGGTATTAACACCACAAACCAATGCATAGTGAACCAGCTTGCTAGGGGAAACTTCATGAAGTTGTCTTATGATGAGGCTTGTGACATTCTTGATGAGATGACTGACACTTCTTCCGCTTGGAAAAGTAGAGCTAATGTGCCCTAGGGTGACCCTACGGTTCTTCATTTGCACAAGGAATTACATGATCAAGGGCAGGCTATAGCTGAGTTGACAACTACAATGAACCAACTAGCAAAGGCATAGTTGCAACAAGTTCAAATTCCTCACCATGTGAATGCCATGGAGGGTGTTAACATGCTTGTCAACAAAAGAATACAAAGAGGTCAACAGAACCAAGGGAATTCAGAGAAATTTGACAATGATTGTGGTGGATTTCAAAATGATTGTTATGATGAACAAAGTAAAGAGGTGAAATACGTGAATAATTATCAAGGCCTAAGAGGCAATTCTTCCAACCAACAACAATGGAGACCCCAAGGAAGTTGGGGAAATAAACAACAAGGCAATAGTAATTGGGGGAACAACAACCAAAAAAACAACTGGGGCAATCAGAACAACAATCAAAACAACCAAGGAAATTGGAATGGTAATAACAACAATTGGGGTAGTAATAACAATCAAGGTGGATGGAACAATGGAAACCAAGGAAACCGGGGGCAAGGCTTTCAAAGGCCCCTAATGTACCAACAACCGAACAATCCACCCCCATTTCCATTTCAAGGTCCTAGTTCTTCTAGCAATGATATGAGTAGAATTGAAATGATCGAACAGATGATGAAGAAGAATGCGGACTCGAATGCTCAGTTGGCTTCCCACAATACCTCTATCAGAAACTTGGACGTGCAGTTAGGCCAAATCTCACAGTCTTTAAATACTCGCCCTAAAGGTGCTCTACCAAGTAATACAGTAGTGAACCAGAAGGGTGGGAACAATCATGTTATAGCGGTAACAACAAGAAGTGGGAGATGCGGTGATGTGCATGCCTCAAAACAAAAGAAAATTATGGATGATGATGTTGAGTTGCAAAAAGATGAAGTTTCTTTGGTGGTTGAAAATGTGATTGATGAAAATGTGAATGAAGAAGTGAGGATTGATATTCAAAATGTCGAGGTGGAAACTCAAAATGATGTGAACCCATCTAGGGAACACATAATAGACATGCCGGAGCTGGTTGTGCCTAAAGCCAAGTCTCCTTTGCCAAGGCCACCTCCGCCTTATCCTCAAAGGCTCGCGAAGCAGAAAAATGAAAATCAGTTTAAAAAGTTCATTGACATGATGAAGAGCTTATCCATCAATGTGCCTTTGGTGGAGGCTCTTGAACAAATGTCGGGATATGCTAAATTCATGAAGGACTTGGTAACAGAGAAGCGGTCTATGGGTTGTGAAACTATAAAGATGACTCACCAAGTTAGTGCAATAGTGCATTTAATGGCCCCGAAGCTTGAAGATCCCGGTGCTTTTACCATTCCTTGAACCATTGGGAGTGAGGATTTTGCTAAAGCTCTATGTGATTTGGGGGCTAGTATCAATTTGATACCCTATTTCATTTTCAAGACTTTGGGTATTGGGCGGTCGAGGCCAACTTCCATGAGATTACAAATGGTAGATAGAACGATGAAGAGACCATTGGGTATTATTGATGATGTGTTTGTCCGGGTGGACAAATTTATCTTGCTAGCTGACTTTGTGATCTTGGATTATGAGGTAGATTATGAAGTTCCTATCATTTTGGGGAGACCTTTCCTTGCTACGGGGAAGGCCTTAGTTGATGTGGAAGTAGGGGAGCTCACCTACCGGGTGGGTGACGAGAAAGTGGTCTTTCATGTATGCAAATCAATGAAGCAGCCCAACAGTACCGAGGTGTGCTCTTTTGTGGACCTCATCATAGCAGTGATATTGATGACACCAGTGCAATGATCAATGTGGAGGACCCATTGGAGGTCGTATTATTGAATCTTGATGTCAATGAGGATGCAAGTCAAGTGGAGTGCGTGAATGCTTTACATGGAATGGGTTCTTACTCTTATGACCCTAGGAAATTATCTTTGGACCACGAGAATAGAAAGACTCCACCAACAAAACCTTCAATTGAGGAGCCTCCGGTGTTGAAGTTGAAACCACTGCCTCCATACCTCAAGTATGAGTTCTTAGGCTCAAATTCTACTTTGCCAGTTATTTTTTCCTCTTGTCTTACTAACATGCAGGTTGATGCCACATTGGCGGTGCTTCAAAAGCGGAAAAAGGCAATTGGATGGACTTTAGCTGATATTCGGGGGGATAAGCCTCACATTCTGTATGCACAAGATTATTCTAGAAGATGATGCAAAGCCCTCCTTGGAGCATCAAAGGAGGTTGAACGAGGCAATGCAAGAAGTTGTGAAAAAGGAGGTGATCAAGTAGTTGGATGTCGGGGTTGTGTACCCCATCTCTGATAGCTCATGGACTTCACCGGTGAAATGTGTACCGAAGAAGGGTGGCATGACCGTTGTTGCAAATTCACAAAATGAGTTGATTCCTACCAGAACTGTCACCAGTTGGAGGGTATGCATGGATTACCGCAAATTGAATAAAGTGACCCGCAAGGATCACTTTTCATTGCCTTTTCTTGATCAGATGTTAGACCGACTCACTGGGCATGTCTTCTACTATTTCTTGGATGGGTATTCTGGGTACAACCAAATCTTGATTGCTCCAAAAGATTAGAAGAAGACCACATTTACTTGTCCATATGGAACCTTTGCCTTTTCTAGGATGCCTTTTGGGTTGTGTAATGCACCGGCTGCATTTCAGCGGTGCATGATGGCCATTTTCACCGATATGGTGGAAGACATTTTGGAGGTATTCATGGACGACTTTAGTGTTGTGGGGGACTCATTTGATGAATGCTTGAAGAATCTTGATAGAGTTTTGGCTCATAGTGAAGAAACTAATCTTATTTTTAATTGGGAGAAATGCTACTTTATGGTGGAAGAGGGCATAGTTCTTGGGCATAAAATTTCAAAGCATGGTATTGAGGTAGACAAAGCAAAAATTGTGTGATTTCAGGGCTCCCTCCCCCTACATATATCAAGGGAGTCCAAAGTTTTCTTAGGCATGTGGGGTTCTATCGGAGATTTATCAAAGACTTTTAGAAGGTGGTGAATCCCTTATGCAAGTTGTTGGAAAAAGATTCTAAGTTTGCGTTTGATGAAAAATGTATGCAAGCCTTTGAATTTCTCAAGCATAAGTTGACCACCACTCCTATCACTACCACACCTAATTGGAGCTTGCCCTTTGAGCTCATATGAGATGCGAGCGATGTTGCGGTTGGGGTAGTTTTGGGTCAAAGAGTGAACAAAATGTTTCATCCGGTGTACTATGCGAGCAAGACAATGAATGATGCTCAAGTGAACTACACGATGACAGAGAAAGAACTTTTGGCTATTGTGTTCACAATTGAAAAATTCCGGACGTATCTTATGGGTGCTAAGGTTATTATTCATACCGACCATGCCGCACTCCAGTACTTGATGACGAAGAAGGATTCCAAAGCTAGACAGATGCGATGGGTCTTGTTACTTCAAGAGTTTGATTTGGAGATTGTGGACCGGAAGAGTAGTGAGAACCAAGTGGCGGACCACTTGTCGTGCTTGGAGGAGGAGGAGAGGCCTCGTGATAACCTAGAGATCAATGATTCATTTCCCGACGAACAACTCCTTTCGGTGTCGATGAATAATATGCCATGGTTTGCCGATGTTGCTAATTTCCTTATGACTGGTATAATCCCATGTGAGTTCTCTTCTAACCAAAGGAAGAAGCTCAAGCGGGATAGTTTGGATTTCTATTGGGATGAGCCGTACTTGTTCAAGATTTGCACGGATGGTGTGATCCGAAGGTGTGTCCCGGAGGAAGAGCAATTGAGTATCTTGGAGTCTTGTCATTCCTCTCCCTATGGTGGCCATCCTAGCGGGGCAAGGACGGCTTCCAAAGTTCTTAGTTGTGGATTTTATTGGCCAACTTTGTACAAAGATGCAAGTGAACTTCTGATGAGGTGTGATGAATGTCAAAGAACGGGTGGAATTTTGAAGAAAGATGAGATGCCTCTCAATACCATTCTTGAGGTTGATATTTTTGATGTGTGGGCCATTGATTTTATGGGCTCGTTTGTTAGCTCATGTGAGAACACATACATTCTTGTGGCAGTGGACTATGTTTCAAAGTGGGTTGAAGTCGTGGCTTTGCCCAACAATGAGGCCCAGAGTGTTGTTGCATTTCTCAAGAAGAGCATTTTTACAAGGTTTGGTACTCTTTGTGCAATCATAAGTGATGGGGGGTCTCATTTTTGCAATAGATCTTTTGACACTTTGCTTGCAAAGTATGGTGTCAATCACAAAGTTTCTACTCCCTATCATCCTCAAGCAAGTGGTCAAGCTGAAGTTTCCAACAGGGAAATCAAAACCATATTGTCAAAGATGGTCAATGCAAATAGGACCGACTGATCAAAGAAGTTGGATGACGCTTTATGGGCTTATTGGATTGCTTACAAGACTTCGATTGGTATGTATCCGTATCGGTCGGTGTTTGGGAAAGCTTGTCATCTATCGGTCAAATTAGAGCACAAGGTCATGTGGGCTTTGAGGAATCTAAATCTTGAATGGGATGTTGCAGCCAATCTTCATGTGGAGCAGCTCAATGAAATTGATGAATTCAGATTCCATGCCTACTCTTGTTCGTCCTTGTACAAGGACAGGATAAAGTACCTTCATGATAAATATGCTTGTAGCAAGGAATTCAAAGTAGGTGATTTGGTTCTCTTGTTCAACTCTTGATTACGTCTGTTTCCGGGAAAGCTTAAGTCTAAATGGGGTGGACCTTTTGAAGTGGTGTGTGTGACCCCATTTGGTGCACTTAATTTAAAGAACAAAAATGGGGAAGTTTTCAGAGTGAATGGACATAGGATCAAGCACTACTTGGGAAAAATTGATGACAACCACGTGGTGGCATTTCTTCATCTCAAATGATTTAATGGTAACCTGCGTCGTGCCACGACGTTAAATCAAGCGCTTCTTAGGAGGCAACCCATGTGTTTTTCTTCTTATTTTTATTTGATTTTCATTGTAGTATAGTGTCACAACCCAAACCGATCGGCCGCGACGGGTACCCGGTACCTTACTCAACCAAATACTAACGTAACACATCTTTCTTATTACATCATCATATACACGTGACATACGGGCCTAATATGCTAACATAATCATTTATAAACTCAAACATAGGCCGACAGGGCCGTACAATCTTCCACGTACATGACATATGTCTACAAGCCTCTAAGAGTACATAAATGTCATAAGGGTCGAGACAGAGTCCCGCCATACCAAAAAATATACGTCTAACTCACACTAACCAAACGAGCAACTCCGAAGCAAATGGAGCGCACCAACATTTTTCGCTGAGCTGATAGCCTACTTGAAGGGCTCTCGACCTGTCTATCGGGACCTGCAGGCATGAAACGCAGCGTCCCCAGGCAAAAGGGACGTTAGTACGAATAATGTACTGAGTATGTAAGGCACATAAATAAATACATGAGAGATATGGAAGATATATAGAGTACATGACTCAACCTGTAAGTCTGAATAACTTTGTAAATCATAAATTACTTTTAACGTCATGCATATGCGTATGAATGTCATGTCGTGCATAGGTATATATTTCATAATATCATCAGCCTCTGAGGGCATCCCATCAAATCATATCGGCCATTGTGGGCAAAATCATCATCGTATACCAGCTGATCAGGTGGTGGTACGTATATAACGCCATAGCCTTTCCCATATCCCATATACATATATACATACATATACACGCGTATATAACGCCATTTAAATAATACTTACATATATATGCGTATATAACGCTGTTTGAATCATATTTCGGCCACTGTGGGCAACATCATCATCATATACCAGCTGATCAGGTGGTGGTGCGTATATAACGCCATAACCTTTTCCCATTCCATATACATATATTTACATATATACGCGTATATAACGCCATCTGGTCATGGGTTAATGCACATGAATACAATGCATGGAAAGTATGTCAATAAAATCATTCGAAAGGTCATAAGACCACTTTGCCTCTTGAGCAATATCATAAAGTAACATCTTTTCAACTTTCGTATTTTTCTGAGACCCATGAATAGATGATAAAATATTTTGACACATGAGAATTAAAGAACATAGATATTTTTATTACTTCTATGAGTAGAGTCACTTATGGAATTTGTGCATTTGCACGTTTCGTTCATATCGTATGGATCATGCCAAAAGAAAGAAGGGATAACCTTAACATACCTGGAATAGGGAAAACTTTGTATTATATTCTTGGAGAAGATTGCACCGTACTCCTTTAGAACCGCAAAATTTTACGTTGCTACGGTGCTAAGAAATCTATTGGAATTGTTATGTTTCAAGACTAGCGTCCGTTCTTGTTGGAGTGAGTTTGAGATTGCCCTTATTCGATAGCTTCATATGAAACCATTAATGTCTTGTACATTAGCTTCTTATGTATGGAATCATAAGAGCTTTTGCTGGAAACCATTAAACCGTTAAAACAATCCTTTCCAATTGTTGGAAAGAATCGTATCCATTTAATTTGTCAAGGTTAGGTAGCCTTTTAAGGCTTTTCTTTTAACTAAGTGCCACCTGTTCAACAATGATCAAGAGTCATTGTTTGATTTAGTGGTTTGCTGCCACGTGGGGGGTGGGTGGGGATTTTGATATTATCCAATAATTAATTAACTAACTAGGTAATATCTCGCTACCCGGTAATTAACCAATTACCCGCATAATTTAAAAATTGCCTCGAATTACTTAAAATATTACTCACTTTTCACATACATTATACACCTTACTATTATAGCCATGTAGTACCTTGTATGTTACTAGTCCATAAATACCAGGTATTTCAGCTCGGGCAGTATTTTATTCCAAAATGTTAAACTTGGACGAAAAATCATTTTCGTTGACTCTCTTCCCATCTCGCCTTCACGAATTTTCTCATCATTTGTTTGAAATAGCATAATCCTTATATTCTCTAAATAATCTTTTCCTTGGACTGATGTCAGTTACCTTACGACAAATTCAACGTACAACACTATAGGGTGCAACATCGTCATAATGTAGTACTGCGGGACATGACATCTCACTTCCGGGCTCTCATTAATTTATTTATGGCGTATTTTCATGTACGAAAATATGGGGTGTAACATATAGGATTTATTATTGGACTAACTGGTTGTGAGATGCTACAGGATTGTGTTGATGCAGTGCAGGACATAGTGGAAAAAGTGTTCAGGTATCTGAAGTTTTCAATGCGGACGCACTACATTTAGTGCGGACCGCACTAATGAAGGACGAAAAGTCCAGCTCTCTGAAGTTTGCCACAGTGGCTGCATTACATTTTGTGCGGTCTGCGGTGTACCACTGCAGCCGCATGGAATTTTGTGTGGATCGTAGTACGTTGCCTTCTCAAACTTGAAAAATGCTATGTAGTGCGGACCGTAGTCCATTTTGTGCAGTCTGCATTGGGTTGGTAAGCTGGGCCCCAGGTCCTTTTCAATAAATAGGGCCTGAGGTCCTCCTTTTACACTTTTTGACTCTTTGCTAGAACTCATAAAAGTACTGTTCATCTTTCCTTTTGCTCATAATTCACTGCTTGGACTCGTTTATCTTCAATTCATCTCACATCTGGTACCATTAACTTCTTTTTAATTGTTTACTTTTGTTAATTTCTTTTAATTTTCGTTTTTCTTGCTTCCCTTCTATTCTGCCCGTACTTCTTTGATTTGGTAAAATTAGGTTAGTTAATTTCTTGATTAAAGTAGGATTAGGTAGTTAGAAACACTGGGCAAACACATAGGAACCTTTCTTAGGTATAAAATTGGACTTAAAATCAAAATACACTGAACCATAAGTTAGTGTTGCTTCTGCGCACTCAGTGTGGACCGCGGTTGATTCTGTGCGGTCCGCAATGGCATTTTGTGCGGACCACATTGATGAGTGTCTATAATCTGATATTCAGGGACTATGGCAGCACTATATTTTGTGCGGTCCACATTGGTCCTTGTGCGGCCACACTACATTTTGTGTGGTCCACATTGCCTGGATACAGAGAGTGGGTAGTCTGAACCCCAGCTCTGTGCCGACCGCATTGCCATTATATGCGGTCCGCATTGGGCTCTGTGCGGCCGCACTCCATTTTGTGCGGTCCGCACTGTGTGATTTCTGCAACTGTCTGCAACCTTTTTTGCAACTTTAATCTTACTTGCTTGTACTGATACTAACAAGCCTAATGGATGTTGTTTGCAGACAATGGTGAAACAAAGAGGCAAGGGCTCTAAACCACCAGGCAGAGGAGAATCCTCCTGGAGAGGGAAATAGAAAATGATAAGACTGACTCTTCAAGCCTAGCAAAACATTAAAAACATGAGGAAGATGATTAAAGCTGATGATAGGGCCATTGACATGTCTAGGAGTGAGTACGAGCCCTCCCAGGAGATATTTTCAGACTCTGTGCCAGAATACATCCCTGACTGGCCGGAGAGGAACAGGATAATAGACACTCCTTCTCCTTCCCCCGCTGCCCAAGCATTAGTAAATGTATCTTCTAGGTCGTCTGAGGGCTCAACTGAAGGCAGTGGGGATGAATACTCCACCTCTCCCACAACTTCATTATCTGGAAAGGGTGCAATAGGAGAAGAAGAGGTAGTAGGAAAAGGGGGTGAGCCCCAGGTTGGAAAGGTAGAATGAACTAGAAACCCGTAGGTGTGGCAAGACCGTTTGTGAGCAAGGTAGCTTATCCCAAATTTAGGGAATGGTGGCCGGTGAGGAAGTTGATCCCGGAGAGGAGCTTTGTTGATAGAGACTTATTACCTCACAACCCTAATGTGAGAAGGAAGTTTAGAGAGAGAGTGGGCTGGGAGTATTTCTTAAACAACTGTGAGGATGCAAATGAGTACTTGGTCAAGGAATTTTATACCAATATTGCCCACATCAAAAAGGGCACAAAAGTGACCAAGGTGCGAAATCTGAAGGTGTTTTTTGACGGGAAAACTATAAATGATTACCTTGGCTTTGATGAGGAGGATGAGGCACTGTATATGGAAAATATGGAATTGGGCAAGGAGGTCCATCCCTGATTGGAAAAGTATCTGGAAATCCCAGGTACCACCCCCGATTGGCTAAATGCGGGAGTGAAAATTTTGAGAAGAAGTCTGAATTTCGAAGCCAAGGGGTGGGAAACATTTGTTTGCAGCAGATTGGACCCCACCACTCATGACAACTCCCTCCCTCTTCATCGGGCAGTTTTGGTGACATCGATCATGGCGGAGTACCAGATTAATGTCGGAAAGGTAATGTCTCGGGTAATTACGCAGGTAGTTAGTAAGGGTGACAGAAACTACCCCTTCCCTAGCTTCTTGACCATGTACTTCAGGGACCTCAAAGTTGAAAAGAGACCATTTGATATCAAAGTGAAAGCAAAGGCCCCGTTTTCATGGTACAATATGTAGGGTGATGACAACCCAAAGAGCAAGAACTCCAACGGAACAACTACTGCTCCAACTGGCCAGTCTGAAGAGCCAATTGTGGTAGTGGCTCCTACTCAGCCTGCTTCCACCTCTGTAGACATTCCTCTTGGTCCATCCACTTCAGCAGATCCCGAGATACCCTCTTCCTAAGCCTACCCAGTGACTGCACACCGACTGAGCCAGGCTCTTCTCAGCATCAACAACTAGATGCAGACAACTTCATCCAAGTTGTCTATCCTCACTACTATAATGGAAGCTCAGTCGGCACCTCCGCCTCCGCCTCTGCAGGTCTCACAGTCTATCAAGGATGCCCTCAAGGAGATTCTGGCCAACCAGAAGAAAATCCTTGACACCCAGAAAGTGCTCACGGATGTTGTTGATTCACACAGCAAGGCTCTTAAGGAGCTTGCCAAGGAGCACAAGAAGTTGAGGAAGACGCGGGCTTCCAAGGAGTCCGTAAAGGAGTTGAGGGCTGAGGTTGACAGGATGAAGGCAGATCATCTGCCTTTGGACTTATTGCTACAGGACCCGATACCAGTAGTTCATCATTAGCCTGAGCAGTCCTAGAAGCCTCCTAAGAGGAAGAGTATGATTCTCCAAGCAGACGATGCAGTCATCCAGTTGGCAGACCCACCGGAGACCTCCTCCAGTCAACCACAGGGTGCACCTCAAGAGCCTGTCCAGGTCCAAGCCCAGATCCCAGCAACAGAGCAGCAGGCCATAGGGAACCAGTCTGAGGTTCCCAAGCATATTGAGGACCCAGGGACCACTCAGGAGCCCATGCAGACAGATGGGCCATAGGGAGTCTCTATATCCTTTTCCCTTTTTCTTTTTGGTGCTTATTTGGTTTAGTTGGCATTGGGGACAATGTCAGCTTTCATTTGAGGGGGTAAGCCTACTTTTATGGATTTGGATTATTGTATATATTTGACAGTTTTTATGCTTTCTTTATTTTTCATCTGTGGTTTGTATATAATTTTAACATTTCATTACATTTCTCATACTTTTATTTTACTTTGGGTCTGCATATAAAGTTATGTTACATTGTACATATTCATCACATCTATTGTATATTCGATTAAATCCCATCTTGTAAGTATTCATTTTACTTTCCGCATTTTTCCTTTCTGTAGCTCCTTATTTGTGTTCGTAGCTTCTTGTTTTGAATGTTTGCAATAAGCCTTTGGTTTTCTTAATACCATAGTCCTTTCCAAAGATGAAGTTCGTGTAAATCGGGTGGCTCTTCCCAATGATGGATGGCGTGACAACCTTCTTAGGGGTTTGAGTCCGTCTTTCTTTTTGCTTTTAGTAGTTAGTGGTTAAGGGTGCCTCAAGCACAGCTTCACTGGGGCCTAACACATTTTCCTTTGATCTCATGGTCAAAAACAAATTGTTGTGTTTAGGATGGTGAAAGTCGTGACCTTGAGACTCTTGTGTTGACCGATAATCATCAAGTGGTTTTTTGGGACCATTGTGCACTCAAATCTTATGTAAGGTCTTTGTGGGCCCCCGACTCTATGTCTTTAGTGATCTCGTAGCTTGTGTGGTGATAAATTGCATTGCAAGTCCAAGTCCCGAGCAATTAATCTAGAACTTGCCCTGAATGTTTGTTGAGGCGAAATCCTAAGTGAATTTTGACTTGAGACATGATTATAGGCTCTCCTTGGTCCAAATGAGAGATTGAACACTTCCATAACCTACCAATGATAAGATCCCTAGTCAACCCTTTTGAGCCTTAGATCTTTTTCCTTCAAAGAACCATGATACAAGCTTTTACCCGTTCTAAAAGATACCTCTATTTGCACCCGATATTTCCTTTAGCATATGGCAAAAGTATAAGTTTGGGGGGGGGGGAGAGACAAGGATGGAAACAAAGTGGTAAAAAGGTACAAAATGAAGAAAAGGAAAGGCAATGAAAAAGAAAGAAAAGCAAAAACGCAAAAAGAATGCACAAAGTAGAATTGAATAAAAAGGGATTCAAAAAAAAAAGCAAAGAATGAAAGGTGTGAAAAGTTGAGAAAGGAGAAAAGATTTGAAATGCATAAGAAAGAGTGATAGTGTGTCTCTCTAACTCCTTAGAAAGAAGTGAAAAGACTAAAAAAGTCAAATGAATTTGAGCCAAAATGAAACGAAAGAAGTGCTTAAGGGAAGATGGAACATACTTAGACCAAACATTACCTACCCTAAACCAAAAAGCCTTCACTATGTCTCCACAAAAGCCCTATATGATCTTGAGTTGAATGAAACTTACATTAGTGATGACTCACATAAGGGGAAAGCATATGGTACTTAGAGTCGGACTTGTGACTTTTCCTTGAGAGAGATGAGTGATTTTCTATTAACCTCGTTCTGAGTGCTACTATTCTAAAGGTGAGGTTTGCTTAGAGAGAGTAGAGGATGTGTAAGTTTAGGTTCCACGATGACCAAAGTAATAGAAAAAGTTCTTTGATGTGCTGAGTCAACTCTTGATGCTCTTGTGCCGCACTTAATACATGGTGTTTAAAAGGGTAAATGTTGTTAATGATTCATTTGTATTGATGACAATTGTTAGTCCCAATTGATGCTAGATGAGGTCACTTTTAGGACAGCTGAATTTTCTTGGATTTTCCCTTAAGGGGTGGGTCTAATTTTGTTTGCTTGAGGACAAGCAAAAGCTTAAGTTTGGGGGAGTTGATAACCAGGGAATTTGATACATTTTATACTCCTTCTTGCTTATGTTTAGATTAGAAATTTGTACAAAATAGTCCCAAAAGACTCACAAGTTGTGCTTTATTGTAGGTTTGATCAACAAAGTGACAAGATATCAAAGATCAGCTCAAAAAGGAGTGAAACTTGCACAAGTACCAAGACAAGACAAAGCTCAGGCAAAACAGGCCTAATGCGGCCGCACACCATTCTGTGCGGTCAGCACAAGTGAGGTTCAGAGAGGTTGATTTTCTGGCCAATAGGTAATGCAGCCGTATGAGATTTAATACGGTTTGCATTGGAGTCACTGCGGCCGCACTCGATTTAGTGCGGTGTGCAGAACCAAGGATTAGAGAAGTGCCAGTTTGGAGATTAAAACCAATGCGGTCCGCGATCCATTTCATGCGAACCGCACTAGAAGCCATTGCGGCCGCACTCTATTCTGTGCGGTCCGTACTGCCCGAGTTCAAAGAGTTGGATTTTCAAGTTCAGAGCCCTAGTGCGGTCGCACGTGATTTTGTGTGGTCCGCACTAGCCCCGCAGGGGTATTTTTGTCCAGATTTTTCAGCTTAGTATAAATTGCTTATTTTCCCATTTTTAGGTCATCAGATAGATTTTATACTGAGCTACGCTCGTGACTTCGATAGTTTTGGCTATTTTGAGAAATTTTAGCTTCGTTTCAACATTGATTCTTCTAGTTTATCTTAGCAATTAATTAATATGAGTTTTTCTTCATCTATTTCTTTGTTTTCTTCTTCAATTATGAGTAGCTAGACCTATAAGCTAGGGTTGAGGCTCAACCCTAGTGTGGGTAATTGATGGGTCTTGTGTTTTAGGGCTAGATTGACTATGGGTGTTTGATATTTTGGCCAATTTCATGTTTAATTGCTGAATTGGTGGTTGCAAATACTAGTTTGTGTTTAGTTGACTTTGGCTCTTCTTGAGAAAGAGAGCCCAAGTCTCTGAAATTAGTCTAACAAGGAATTGGGGCGTAACTCAAGAGATTGATATCCTCAATTAAAGGGTTAAACCTAGAGATGGTACCCAACTTGAACCTTGATTGCTTGTGCAAATTTGCATACCCAATTGGTATTGAGAAAGTCAATTCGGGCAAAATCACTCGAACCACCGAGAGGTGTAGAGTGGGTAAAATCGTGTAACGGTTATATCATACTCCCCAAATGTGTCAATCATGCCTTAGACTCAAGTACATGTCAATTGACCACCTAGGCGAAAGTCACTACCCTAGTGCCTTTTAAACTCGCAATAGTTTACTCTTTGCTTATTCTAGTTTAATTTAGCATTGTAGTTTGATAAAATTAGAAGTAAAACAAAAACCCAAAAATGTTTAGAAGTGTAATTTGGAACATATACACAACTCTCAATTAGATAGAAACTCAACTCCAACTTCTAGCTCCCTGTGGAAATCGATCCCTACCTTAATCGGGTAAAAGCTGCTTTGACCCTCTCTCGCTACTCAATAGTAGTGCAAGGTTGGTCTCGATCAGTCACTTTATTTAGTTTGCGGTAGTCCATGCACACCCTCCATCCGGTGACAGTCCTGGTGGGAATCAACTCATTTTGTGCATTGGTAACCACGGTCATACCACCCTTTTTCAGCACACATTGCACCGGCGAAGTCCAAGAACTATCTGAGATGGGGTACACAACCCCTGCATCCAACCACTTGATCACCTCCTTTTTCACAACTTCTTGCATAGACTCATCCAACCTCCTCTGATGTTCCTTAGAGGGCTTGGCATCTTCCTCAAGAATAATCTTGTGCATGCAAAAGGCGGGCCTTATCCCCCACATATCAGCTAAAGTCCATCCAATTGCCTTCTTCCATTTTTGGAGCACCGCCAATGTGGTATCTACCTGCATGTTAGTAAGACAAGAGGAAAGAATAACTGGCAAAGTTGAAGTAGGGCCTAAGAATTCATACCTGAGGTTTAGAGGCAACGACTTCAACTCCAACACGGGAGGTTCCTCGATTGAGGGCTTTGTTGGTGGAGTCTTCCTATTTTCAAGATCCAAAGAGAGCTTCTAAGGCTCATAAGAGTAAGAGCCCATTCCATGTAAAGCATGGACACACTCCACCCGGCCTTCATCCTCATTTACATCAAGGTTCAACAGTACCGCTTTTATAGGGTCCTCCACATTGATCATTGCACTATTATCATCAACTATCACTGTCGTGACAAGATCCACGAAAGAGCACACTTCAGTACTATTGGGCTGCTTCATTAACTTGCACATATGAAAGACCACTTTTTCATCACTCACCCGGAAGGTGAGTTCCCCTACTTCCATATCAACTAAGGCTTTTCCAGTTACAAGGAAATGTCTTACCAATATGATCGGAACCTCATAATCAACCTCACAGTCCAAGATCATAAAATCAGCGGGTAAAATGAACTTGTCCACTCGAACAAGAACATCATCTACAATACAAATCGGCCTCTTCATAGTTCTATTAGTCATTTGCATCCTCATTGAAGTAGCCCTCAGTTGCCCAATACCCAAAAGTTTGAACACGGATAAGGCATCAAATTGATACTTGCACCCAAATCGCACAGTGCCTTTGCAAAATTCGTGCTCCCAATGGTACACAGGATGGTGAAAGCGTCGGGATCTTCAAGCTTTGGAGCCATTGAGTGCACAATTGCACTTACTTGGTGAGTCATTTTGATAGTCTCACAGTCTATGGATCTCGTTTTAGTCACCAAGTCTTTCATGAACTTGGCATAACCCCGCATTTGCTCAAGAGATTCCACCAAATGAACATTGATTGATAAGCTCTTCATCATGTCAATAAATTTTCTAAATTGGTTCTCATTCTTTTGCTTCACAAGCCTTTGAGGGTAATGTGTAGGAGGCCTTGGCAAGGGAGCCTTAGCCTTGGGCATTACCATTTCTGATATGTCTATTACGTGTTCCCTAGACGGGTTCACGTCATGTTAGGTCTCCACCTCATCATCATGAACATCAATCCTCACTTCCGCATTCACATTCTCTTCTCTCACTTGCTCATCAACTAAAGGAACATCATCATCTTGCACTTGAATCTCATCACTCACAATTTCCTTTTGCTTGGAGGTATTCACATCACCACCTCTACCACTTCTAGTAATCACCGCCATTGCATGCCCGGTGTTTTTTCCACCCTTCAGGTTTACTACCATATCACTAGGTAGAGCCCTCTTAGGGCGAGTATTCAAAGACTGTGAATCTTGCTAAGTTGAACCTCCAAATTCCGAATTGAAGTATTGTGGGATGCCAACTAGGCATCAGAGTCGGCGTTCTTCTTCATTATTTGTTCAAACTTCATCTCTATGCTTCCCATCTCATTGTTTGACGAGCTAGGACCTTGGGACGGAAATGAATGTGGGTTGTTTGGTTGTTGATACATCGGAGGCCTTTGAAAGCCTTGCCCCCGATTCCCTTGATTGCCATTGTTCCAACTCCCCTTGGTTGTTGTTTCTTCCCTAATTGTTGTTCTTGCCACTCCAGGTACCCTGATTGTTCTGGTTGCCCAATTTTGATTTTTGTTCCCCCAGTTGCTATTGCCTTATTGGTTTTGATTCCCTCAATTTCCTTGGGATCTCCATTGTTGTTGTTGGTTAGGAGTGTTGCCCATTTTCCCTTGGTAATTATTCACATATTGCACTTCTTCATTTTTCTCATCACAACCCTTATCTTGATTGAAACCACCACTACCTTGGTCATATTGTTCTGGACTACCTTGACCTTGTTGACCTCTTTGTCGCCTCTTGTTGACCAACATGTTGACACATTCCATAGCATTTACTTGTCTAGGAGCTTGAACCTGTTGCAAATGAGCTTTCACTAACTGATTCATTGTGGTAGTTAACTCTGCTATTGCCTGGCCATGATCATGGAGCACTTTGTGCAAGTGGATGATAGTGGGGTCACCCTGTGGCACATTGGCTCGACTTTGACAAGCTGAGGAAGTATCTGCCATCTCATCCAATATCTCACACGCTTGATCATAAGGTGTGTTCATAAAATTTCCCCCTGCTAGCTGGTTCACTACACACTAATTGGTCGTGTTAATGCCACGACAGAATGTCTGTTGAATCATTGCTTCAGTCATGTCATTGTTCGGATATTCATTCACCATTGTCCGATATCTCTCCCATATCTCATGAAGTGGTTCATTAGGTACCTTTTTGAAGGCCAAAATCTCATCTCTCAAAGTCGCCATATGCCCCCGCGAGAAAACCTTTGCTATAAACTTGTCCTCCAACTCATCCCAAGTAGCGATGGAATAGTTGGGAAGCCTTTCAAGCTAGTCCTGAGCTTTCCCTCTAAGTGAAAAAGGGAACAATCTCAACCGAAGTGCATCCTCTCACATATTTGTTTGCTTGCTTCCCCAATAGGTATCCACGAAGCCTTTAAGATGTTTGTAAGCATTCTGATGGGGAGCACGTGTGAAATACCCTCGCTGATCCAATAAAGTCAACATCACATTTGTATTTCGAAACTGTCTGCCCGGATCCAGAGTGGGACAATTGCACTAGCATATCCTTGGTTTGGAAGCACCCGAGGAGCCACTCTTGGAGGTGGTGGGGGAGGGTCTGGAACATTATCATTGGCCTGGCGGCCTCTCCTTTGAGCTTGAGGCACTATAGGTACCTCGCCATCAATATTGTCATCTACCTCATCCCCCGGAATAGCATTTCAAAGAGGGTCATTGTTATTGTTCACCATTTTGTACCTGAATTGGTGACACACACAAATTAGTACCACAGAAGGAAAGAAAAACAAGACATAAAAGTTTTTAGATAGATATGCAAAACTGTTAGCTCCCCAGCAACGATGCCAAAAAGTGATCGGGTCCAACCCTACACCACTACAGAGTGTCAAGAGCGGTCGATGTAGCTTTTACCCGAGAAGGTCGGGATCGAATCCACAGGGAGCTAATACAATGTTTGGAGTTGGATTCCTATCTAATCTAGTAGTGTGTAGTGCTCTTGATTTCACTTCTAATTATTCTTGTTTGTTTGTTACTTTTAATTTTATACTAATGATGCGCGAGATTAAGCTAAGTAGATGTGGTTGTAGGGTTTTCTAAATGGGTAAAGAGGCACTAGGGAAGTGACTTACTCCTAAGTGAGTATCTAACAAGATCTAGAACTTAGGGCAATAATGTTATAGTTGGGATCATGATATAGCCAATGCACGAAGCTACTCACTCTACACCTCTCGGTAGTAAGAGTGACCTTGCCCTAATTGGCTTTCTCAATCCCAATTGGGTGTTCAATTTGTGCAAACAATGTTGGATAAAGTCGGGTATTACTATCTAAAGGTTTAAAGGGGCTATCAATCTCTTGAATACACCCCAATTCCTTGTTGGCCTGAGATTCATAGACTTAGTCTCTTTCTCAAGAAGAGCCTAAGTCAAAAAGGCACAAATTAGTGTTTGCAACAACTAATTCAACACATAAAGCATAAATTAGGCCAAATAACAATCACACATAAACATCTAAGCCCTAAAATAAAAGACCCAGTAAATACCCACACTAGGGTTGAGCCACAACCCTAGCTAATGAGTTTAGCTACTCATAATTAAAGAAAAAAATAGCTTGAGATGAAGAATAATCCATAAATTGTATTACAAGATAAGAGACTAAGATTAATTACTAAGTAAGCTACAAAATTACTCAAAATAGAAAATACGACGCTTCACATGCTCAACTAATGTAAGATGACCACAGAATATGAAAAAGTAGTTATACACAGCTAAATTTTCTGGGCAAAAATGCCCCTGACAGAGGTATCGACGACAGCGGAAAATGGATCGCTACAGCGGTGAGGCTACCGCGGCCGCGGTAAATCAACCGCGGACCGTGATCTTCAGTTTTTGCTCAGACTCCAGGTTCTCTGAATCTCTTCTCCGCGGACCGCATTAAAAGGACCGTTGTCGCGGTAGGGTTACCGGGGTTGCATAAAATCACCGCAGAACGCGGTAACTTGCAATGCCTCAAATGGTATCTCTCTTAACCTTGCCACCATGGACCGCGATAAAAGGACTGCGGTCGTGGTGGGTCTTCTACGGCCACGGTGGATTTTCCGTTGTAGCACTGCTTGACTTGACTTTGAACTTGTGCAGGTTCCATTCCTTTTTGAGTTGGTTATGACATCCTTGTCTCCTTTTGATCAAACACTGCAAACAAGCACCACAAGTTGGCTTTTGGGAATACTTATACACATTTTAGTCCAAAACTCAAGCAAAAAGGAGAATCAAATATGCTAGAATCCCTAGTTATCAGGAACAAGGTCATAGAATTAAGCCCATCTTAAATGACAATTATGGGGGAAATTGAATAATGTGCAACGACAAGCTATGACTGCCAAAATTCTCTATAACTAATTGTGTAGTTAATAATGCAGAATATTCTTCATTGAATGCTATCGGGTGGCAGACATTCATTTGTCTTCACTAGCAATATTCCCTCCGGGGGCTTCCCAGTGACAACCAAAACTGCTGCCCCCGGTCTTGATTACCACCTGTCTCGTTTTCCATTTGTCTCCAGTTTCACGTATTGCTTTATTACACGAGTATTTAATATGAACCTATTCTACTATATACAGATAGTCCCCCTACTTCCCTCATTGTTGAAAAAATATATTTGATGTATATTATGAGGAGAAAACCTTGGAAGTGGCCAAAGCAGGCGTCATTGATTTGATGCCGAGATCGCCAAGGCCTATGACCTGGAGTCAACTGCCCGAAGGGGCCTCCTGGTTCAACCTGATGCAACTGACTCTTTAGGTTCCGGTTCCGCATTCTTGGGAAATAAAGAGGAACTTGAAGCGGCTGATGATGAAGGCCAAGGTTCTAAGCCATCGGCATATCCGCCTGCTTCTCCTGGGGGCGCAAACGCTTCTCTTCCCCCAAGTTCTGGGGATGCAGTACTTTAGTTTTTTGCTTTTTTTCCTTCTATTTTTCTATTCATACTCTTGTACTTATGCTGCTTGGTAGGTTTGTTATATAAAAGTGCTTTTTTGTTTAAGCATTGCGCAAATTTTACTTTTTTACGTCGAATTATGCAAGGCTTTGGGTGCATTTTTCCGATGGCATTTTTATTCCGGGCATAAATTCTTCTGAAACCAACCCTTTACTATAAGGGTTTCATAAGAAAAGGCCCTCTTATGATTACGGTGCTCTTGAAGAGGACGTCTCCTATTCATTCAGGCACTAGCATTTAAAGTACATGATTAACTTTTAAATGATAAAATTAATTCATTATTTGGACAATAAACAAGATAAAAATAAAAGAACTTTATTTTATTCCTTCCATTTTCAAAAGTACATAAGCATTCGTTGTGCTAAAAAGAAATTGACATTATTTGTGGCTAATTTGTACAACTTGTTTCTACGGGGCTAGCCATACAGTCCCCGGTTCGATGATTGTCACGACCCAGATTTTCCACCCTCGGGAGTTGTGATGGCGCCTACTGATGAAAGCTAGGCAAGCCAACCATTAATCCTTTAATATTTATGAACCAACAGTTTATAAACAGCGGAATTTAAACAAGCGGAAGAAAAACAAATAAAACCATTTAATTGTTTCCAATACAATTTCTTAAACAAGGACTACCCAAAACTAGTGTAACAACTTCACAGACGGTCTAGAAATACTACAAACAAGGTCTGAAAAATAAATACAACATTATTTCTGAAATACGAAAATAAAACAGGATGAAAGGATAGAGGGAGACACCAGGGCCTGCGGACGCCTGCAGGACTACTTGGATCTCCATATGGACTGAAGGCAGCCACCTCAAAGCTAAGGTCCAAAAGTGGCTGCACAGGGATCTGCACATAATGCAGAGTGTAGTATCAGCACAACCGACTGCATGTGCTGGTAAGTGCCTAGCCTACCCTCGGCGAAGTAGTGACGAGGCTAGGACCAGACTACCAAATAAACATGTGCAGTTAAATCGTATACAGTGGAAAATAAAAGCAGGAATGTACAATTAATAATGGGAGGGGGAAACATTTTGCGGGGAAACATCAAATGATAATAGAAGGACAACAGGTAAATACAAAGAACACCATAACTCATTTATCAACAAGAATAAGAAATTAAACAAGTGCATTGCATCACCCTTCGTGCTTTTACTCTCGTCCTCACCATAAAATCAATACAATCGACATGGAATTGTACATCGTGCGGTACGGCATCACCCTTCGTGCTTTTACACTCTTCCTCACAAAATCATACACGACATCACCCTTCGTGCTTTAACACTCTCTCACCAAAACAACGCACGACATCACCCTTCGTTCCTTAAAACTCGTCCTCACCCAATCAACAATCACAAGAAATAAGGGCAAGGAAATAAATGAAATCATAATAAAATCCTGGCAAGGGAACAATAGTACAACAATAATATACCGGCAAGGGAACAATATCAAGAACATCAACATCCCCGCAAGGGAGATAGAATTAAAAGCAACAACATCCCAGCAAGGGAGATAATATAATAATTCTTTTCTCTTTTCACATTCACTTCACAACTCACTACACAACTTGAGCCAATGCTCTATAAGGTTCAATTACCAATTTTACTTCCACTATTCGTGTTACAACTTGAGCCAACACTCCTCAATATTCAATTACCAATACTACTCCTACGAGCTTTGCTCAACAATAGAATTGTCACAAAAGGCATGAACAATACAAACGGAGTCATGATAATCATAATATAAGACTCGCAGGCATGCTTGACACTAACGTATAGATACTCATCAGCATGCCTATACGTCGTACTCAACAAATAACACATAGAAAATAGGACACAACTCCTAATCCCTCAAGCTAAGGTTAGACCAAACACTTACCTCGATGCCACGAACACAATTCAAGCCTCAACTATCGATTTGCCTCTTGATTTCACCACCAATTCGCTCATATCTAGCCACAGGTTACTTAACTATATCAATAAATGCTAAATGAATCAATTCCAATGCATGTAAATAGGTTTTCTAAAGTTTTTCCCAAAAAGTCAAAAATTGCCCCCGGGCCCACATGGTCAAAACCCGAGGTTCGAACCAAAATCCGATTACTCATTTTCCCAAGAATCCAAATATATAATTTGTTTTGAAATCGGACGTCAAATCAAGGTCCAAATCCCCAAAATTTAAAAAACCTAGGTTCTACCCAAAACACCCAATTTCTCCCGTGAAAACCTTTGATTTGAGTTGAAATTATGAGAAAAGATGTTAAAGATTAATAAAAACAAGTTAAAAATGAATTACAATCAATTTGGAAGAGTACTTATGTTTGAAAATCGCCCAAGAGTGCTTTGGTTTTGAAAGGGTTTGAAAAATAGTTGAAATGCGTCTAACTTATGATTTTGTAGGTTGCAGGTGTCGCAATTGCGACCAGGGTTCGCAATTGCAAACCCCTCAGACTGCTAACTTCGCATTTGCGATTAATGTTCGCAATTGTGAACTCGCTTTTGCGATGAAATTGTCGCATTTGCGACGACTGGGGAGTTCAGGGCATTTTTGCATTTGCGAAAGGACATTCGCATTTGCGATAAACTCGTCGCATTTGCGACCCAAGGCAGCACAGGCCATCTTCGCATTTGCGATGAAACTTCGCATTTGCGGGCTCGCATTTGCGAAGCATGTAGACCTGCAACATCCTAAGTTAAATTTCACTCTGTGTCCTATCCAAAACTCACCCGAGCCCTCGGGGCTCTAAACCAAATATGCACACCAACCTAAAAATATCATACAGACTTGCTCGTGCAATCAAATCATGAAAATAACATGTAAAACTATGAATTAAACCTCAAAACTCATCATTTTTATCAAGAACACTTTAAAGTTCATAACTCTTCGACCGGAGGTCCAAATCACGTCAAATAAACTCCATTTTTACCAAATTTCACAGTTATCATTTAAATACTTTAACAAGTTTGTACCGGACTCAGGAACCAAACTACGGGCCCAATACCAATAGTTTCAAAGATTAATTCTTTTCTTTATTTCATAAATAATTTAGCAAAACAATTTCTTTCAAAAATTGATTTATAAGGCTTGGGATCTTGGAATTCATTTTCGGGCATACGCCCAAGTCTCATATTTTACCGCGGACCTCCCAGGATCGTCAGAACATAGATCCGAGTCCGTTTGCTCAAATTATTGACCAAAGTCAATCATAATCAAATTTTAACTCTAGAAATATCTATTTCTCATATTTTCACATAAAAGGCTTTCCGGATATAGGTCTGGACCATGCACATAAATCGAGGTGAGGTAAAAAGGAGGTTTTAAGGCATCAGAATACTGAATTTGTTTCTAAAACAAGTGATAACCTTTTGGGTCATCACAATGATACATGTCTGTTCCTAATTTTTCATACTCCCGGTTTATATGGCAGTCATATTTTTGTATTCTCATATCATCCCTCCCCAAGTGTTCGAATGCGAAGAATGCTAATTGGAATACTAGAAGTCTCGCTCCTTTGAAGATCCTACTAGTGAATGGTTGGATAATCTTTGGTCTGATAGCAAACTTCACTTCTCATTAGGAACTTTACTATAAAGCCAAAGATTATCTAACCACCCCCAAGTGGCTTGCACTCGTGAATGGTCGAGTAACCTTTGGCCCGATAGAAAGCTTTATTTCCCGGTAGGAACTTTGCTACCGAGCAAAAGATTATCTAATCATCCTGTATCGGTTCATTGTGAGCTTTTCGTTGCTTTGTCATCAAAAGTCATGCAGAAAAACCTAATTGGGATAAAACTAGATGAAGGAAAAAAGAGTACAGTGCATACTTTAAGTATAAGTGGTGTTCATCAGCAATAGGATCTTTTGAGGTGTGCTAATTCCAGGTGGTCGGTAATTTTACTCTGTCTTGATTTTCCAGTTCATATGATTCTTTCTTGGTGACAGCGGAAACCCACTAGGGGCCTTTCTACGTAGGACCCATCTTTCCTGCGTTGAGCTCTCGGTTATTTTGAGTCACTTTCCTTAAAACCAAATCTCCCACTTTGAAATAGTAGAGATTGGCTCTTCGATTATAATATTTTTCTATTCTTTGTTTCTGGGCTGCCATACTTATATGTGCTAAGTCCCTGCATTCATCAAGCATCTTCAATATAACCAGCAACGCTTCATTGTTTGTTTCTTCATCCGCCCGGAGGTATCTCAGGGTAAGTTCTCCCACTTCCACCAGGATCAATGCTTATGCTCTGTATAAAAGAGAGAAAGGTGTCTCTGTCGTACTTGATTTGGCTGTTATCTAGTTTGCCCATAGAACTCCTGGTAACTCTTCGGGCCACTTGCCTTTGGCTGCTTCCAATCTCTTTTATATATTTTGAATGAACACCTTATTCATTCCGCTTGTCCATTTGCACTCGGGTGGTACGACGAAGATGTGATTCTTTTGATTTTCAAGTCTTCAAGGAATTCAGTGACCATTGCGCCTATAAATTATGGCCCGTTGTTGCAAGCTATCTCGTTTGTTATCCCGAACCTGCAAATTATGTTCTCCCACAAGAAATCGACCACTTCGCGCTTGCCGATTTTCCAGTAAGGACCTGCTCAACCCACTTAGAGAAATAGTTAGTTAAAATTAAAAGAAATCTTACCTTAATGGGAGCCAGCGGTAGCGGATTGACTATGTCCATCTCCTATTTCATGAATGGCCAGGGCGACAATACCGAATGCACTAGTTCTAGTGGTTGATGTACCAATAGCACGTGGCATTGACACTTGTCATATTTATGAACAAATGTCTTAGTGTCTTGTTCTATCTGAAGCTAGTAGTACCTGCCCTAATTAGATTTAATACCAACGAACACGCACCCGAGTGATTTTTAAAAACTCCTTCTTGAACTTCTCTCATGACATAACTAACGTTGGAGGCTCCTAAACATCAGACCAATGAACCTTTCAAAGAGTTTCTATACAATTGGCCTCCCTTGAAGAAGTAACGGGTTGTTTTAGTGTGTAGCACCTGGGATTCCTTAGGATCTTCGGGTAGTTTTCCATGCTCAAGATAGTCAATGATCTCATTTCTCCAGTCCCAGATGAAATTGGTCTCATTTACTTCATAATAGCCATCCACATCCAATACCGAATGCATAAGCTTGCACAACTATACCAAATTCTGATCCCTTCATTTCCATGGACGAGCCCAGATTGGCCAGTGTGTTTGTTTCCATATTTGTTTCTCTCAGGATGTGCGTGATTGACCATTCCTTGAATCGTGCGAGCAGAGTCTGGACTTCTACTATATATTGTTGCATGTGTTCCTTTTTTGTGTCGAAGATCCTGTATACCTGATTTACTACCAGTTGGGAATCACACTTGATTTTTATGACCTTGGAGTCCAGTCCCTGGGCCAGCTTAAGTACTGCAATCAAAGCCTCATACTCAGCTTCATTTTTAGTCAAGGGAACTGTTCTTATGGCCTTCCTCAGGGTTTCTTCCGAGGGCGTGATTAATACTATCCAGAGCCCGGACCCTTTCATATTGGAATCTCTATCCGCGAACAAGGTCCAAACTCCTGATGTCAATTTCGACACCATCACTGCTTTTTTGGTGGCCAAAGTCAGCCGTCCAGGACTAAAATCGGCCACAAAGTCAGCAAAAACTTGTGACTTGATCGGAGTCCTAGGTTTATACTCTATGTCAAATTCACTCATTTTGACTGCCTATTTGGCCAATCGAGCTGAAAGTTCATGTTTGTGAAGGATATTCCGCAGGAGAAAGGTTGTCACCACTGTTATCAGGTGGCGTGCCTAAGCTTTCGAGCGGCGACTACGAGAGCTAAGGTCAATTTGTCGAGGTGTGCGTAGCGAGTTTCCGCTCCTCTTAAAATTTTACTAACATAATAAATAGGAGATTCCATACCTTCATCTTCATGGACTAAAATGGCATTTACCGCTACCTCCGAGACCGCTATGTAAATTAACAACTTTTCGCCTTCCTCAGGTTTAGATAATAAAGGAGGGCTCGATAAACCTCTTTCACATTTGATAGCTGATCGAGAATGTCCTCTATGGCTTTAATTGTATCGGGATTGACTTCGATCCCCCTTTGTGACACTAGGAACCCCGAGAACTTATTGGAGTTGACTCCAAATGCACACTTTTCGGGGTTAAGCTTCATGTTGTGTTTCCTTAGGATGTCAAAGATTTCTTGGAGGTGTTTGAGATGATCACCAGCGTTCAAACACTTGACCAGCACATCATCTATATTCCATTATTTTCCCTATTTTCTTTTCAAAAAATTTATTCACAAGCCTCTGATAAGTGGCTCCTGCGTTCTTAAGCCACAAATGCATCACATTATAGTTATATTTGCCAAGGTTCGTTATGAATGAAGTTTTTTTCTGATCCTTCAGGTTCATTTTGATTTGTTTGTACCCGAAATAGGCATCGAGGAAACTCATCAACTCGTGCTCGGTCGTCGCATCAATCATTTGATCAATGTTTGGCAATGGGAACGAGTATTTTGGACACGCCTTATTCAGATCCTTATAATCTACGCACATGCAAAATGTATTATTCTTTTTTGGAACTACTACTACATTAGCCAGCCAGTCAGGATATTTTACCTCCTATTTTGAACCGATATTAAGCAATCGAGTTACCTCTTCTTTGACAAACCTGTTTTTGAGCTCGTTGATAGGGCATTTCTTCTGCCTTATCGAAGAGATGTTGGGATCCATGCTTACTTGCACATGGCCACTGCTAGTGGGATACCTGTCATATCCGCATGCGACCATACAAAACAATCAACATCAAATTTTAGAAAGTTTATAAATCCTGACCCAATTGGAATTTCCTCTCCAAAATATTTTGAACAATGCGACTTGTTCGAGTTCTTTCGTTGTGAATTGGTTGCGCCTGTTTCCTCAGGTACTTGATAGGATTCTGATGACTCCCCTCCTTTGTCAACTTTATTTGGCTCGGGGGCAGGAGTCGCTCTCTGTAATTGCTATGCCGCATGTTCCTTCCCTTTGTACTGGAAATCGAGATCTCATTCATATCGCTTGTCACCAATTGATCTCCTCTTATTTATTTATTCCCTCTAGAGTTGGGAATTTCAGACATTGATGGTATGCTAAAAGCACAACCTTTATCTCATGTAGCCATGGTCTTCCAAGAATAAAATTGTAGCTCATATCGTTGTCTACTACTTCAAACAGATTCGTCTTAATTACCTCTTCGGCATTCTTCGGTAGAAAAATTTGTCATGCTTGCTAAGTTGAACCCGATGACGAGCTTTGTGGATGGAATGATGCTTCTAGTTAACTTGACTAGTTCTAACACTCTCCACTGGATAATATTGGCTGAACTTCCTAGGTCCACCAAAACACATTTAATTTTAAAATCTAAAACATTAAGAAAATTACTAGGGAATCATTGTGTGGTAGAAGAAGTCCATCTGCATCCTTCTCCGTAAAGGTGATATCGCCTCGGTGACTTTCCGAAGTCTCTTGCTACCGGTCACCGATACCTTATCTTTTTCGTTGCCAAAAAGGTTACGCCATTAATCTCGTTCCCTCCAAAATATCATGTTGATCGTTAGACGAGGAGGATCTTCTCCTGCTTTCAAGGGTTACACGTTATCCTAGTTGCGACTATAGTTATTCTTAGCTCGGTTGCTTAAGAACTCTCAGAGATGGCCATTTTTCAGCAATGTCGCCACCTCCTCACGCAGATGTCGACCATCCCTAGTCGGTGGTCGTTAGTCCCCTGATACTCATACCATAGATTAGGATCCCTCTAACTGAGGTCGGATCTTATCGGCCTCGGGAATCATGCTTCCTTAATGTTCCTCATCACCGATATTAGTTCCATTGCGCTGACATCGAAGTTATAATCGGACAATCTAGGGTAGGTGGAATCTCGGGAGGCCGATACCTCTTTGCCCTGCAACGATCGATTATTCTAACCACAATTCGCTCTCCTATCGGTAGCGAACCTATCCTTTTACCGAAAACCTCTGTTGCATCTTTCGGTCCTTTCGTAGGGCAAAAACTGACCTCTACAAGTCCGTCGATGTGTGTCGAAATCATACTTCATCTTTTCCTTATTCTTCTCTCGGTCCCGACCCTTGGTTGATGCTGGGAATTGAGCTGGTCATCCTATATTCTTATCTTCGATTCATAGCGGTTGTTGACATTTGCCCATGTTGTCGCATGGAACTCGAGCAGGCTTTCTTTCAATTTCTAGGAAGCGTCAGAGCTCCTTGGATTCACCCCTTTAGTAAATGCCTTAGCTACCCATTCGTCTGGCACGACCAATAGCAACATCCTTTCCTTCTAAAATCTGGTCACGAACTCTCATAGCAACTCGGACTCTCCTTGCGCAATTCTGAATATGTCAGCCTTTCGAGCCTGCACCTTCCTGGCCCCAGCATGGGCCTTGATAAAAATAATTCGTAAGTATCTCGAAGGAATCTATTGAGTGCTCAGATAAAAATGGATACCATGTCAGGGCCACCTTCGTAAGGGCTCTCCGAACTTCTTTAGCAAGATTGGATCAATCTCGTGCGGAGCTAAGTCATTTCCTTTCACTGCTATTGTACAGGTGGTGATATGCTCCTCAGGATCCGAGGTCCCATCATATTTTGGCATATTTGGCATTTTGAACCGCTTTGGGATTATCTCCGGTGTCGCACTTGGTTTGAACGACAACTGGGTCTATTTCTTTGAGTCTGTTCCTTTCAACACTGGAGGTGTGCCCGAGATTTGATCCATTCAGGCTTTTATTTCCCTCATAAATCGCATGAGTTCGATTAAAGGGATCATTCTCATTATTGTTACCAGATCCGCTATCGTTACCCCGGCCCTATCGAAGCCGACCTCACCCTTCGGGGTGTTGTTATAAACCCTTTGTGGTGTTTGGTTTGTGGGAGCACGGGAGGAACTGGACCTCTTCCATTCGCATTTTGGAAGCACCCGATAACGCCTGCCTCAACTCTGTCATGAGCTGATATTGTCACGAGAGATGGCCCATAATAGCCTTTTGTTGTTCCCACATGATTATCATTGTTTTCGCAACGTGCTCGTCTTCAGCATCATCGGGAGTTGACACCCGAATGTGTGGTGGATATTTCCCGCCATGGACTGGTGTGGCTTCATGCCCCTTGTTGCGGGTATCGCTGATTGAATCATTGTGTTGAGGCTGATTTTCTTGGGCCTCAACGTTGTGCGTGATGTTGACATTATTATCTGCCATTTTTTACGATTTTTTGCTACGACACAAAGAATTAAATAGGTTAGTAATAGATGCAAGGATCAACTCAATTACGCAATGGTCTAAGCCCCACGATGGGTGCCAAACTATTTACTCGTAAAATGGTACAGTTACATTTGTGACATGGTTTATAGAAAATTGAATCGATTTGATCCCAAAATAATAAATAAATTAAATAAAATGCAATACTTAGCGTTGAAATCGAGATAAGGCAGCAGATAGCTTGGTTCCAGGAGCAGAGCTTCCGGAGGCAGTAATGCGAATATCAATAGACAAAAAATAAGATATTATTGAGCTTTTGAATAATATATAGCATAAGTTTGTTAGAAAATTCCTTTTCTTACAATGGCTATTGAAGTTACTATTTATAGTTGCACCTAGGGAACAAGATACTAGGATCAAGCCCCACTTAAATGACAATTATGGAGGGCCATTGAAGAATGTGTAACGGCAGGTTATGAATGCCAAAATTCTCTATAACGGACTGTGTATTTAATACTGCAGAATATTCCTCATTGAATGCTATCGGGTGGCAGACATTCATTTGTTTTCACTGGCAATATCCCCCTCGGGTGCTTCCTGGTGCCAACCGAAACTGCTACCCTGGTCTTTATTTCCACCTGTCTCGCTTTCCATCTGTCTCATGTTCTACTTATCGCTCTATTACACGAGTATTTAATATGAACCAATTTTACCCTATACAAACTATTAAGTTCAGTTCTTTAATTTTCTTCTTGAAGCTATAAATAAAGTCTTTAAACTTGTGAAATTTAGACCCCATATCTTTCGGATATTGATCTTTGATATGAAGTTAGTCTAATTTTGGCACGACCCAAAATCCCTCCGAATGAGTCGTGATGGTACCTAGTCTCTAAACTAGGTAAGCCTAACATTTACTGAAATGCCATTAACATTTACTGACTTCAAATTGAATAACTCTCAATAAATCACAATTTCCCAAAACTGGTGGTACAAGGCATAAGTCTTTCTAAGAGTAGTTATACAAAATAAATACAATATTGTTCCAGAACGAGAAGGAATCAATGGAACGTAAATGCAAACGAAGGTGAATCCGAGGCCTGCGAACGCAGCAACAGGTTATCGTGAGTCTCCACCGTGATGACCCGTACATCTACTATCAATCAATACCTGAATCTGTACAGAAAAAATGTACAGAAGTGTAGTATGAGCACACCACGGGGGTACCCAGTAAGTATCAAGACTAACCTCGGTGGGGTAGTGACGAGAAACGGTCAAGACACCTACGGGTCAAATGAAATGAACAGGATATGATAATAAATATCGAGATAAAGATAACGAGGTAATACCAATAGCGGAGAGAAATCAAAATACAAACAGTAAGAACAATAAAGGGAGAACACGGGTAGTAACGAACGATAACCAAGTAAATCAGATAACCAAGTAAATCAAATAACCAAGTAAATCAGATAGCCAAGTAAATCAACACTTTCATAACAGGAACATAGACAAGTAAGAATGTATTCATATAAAGAAGGCAATGCCAACTCAATCAGTCACATCATGTCTAGTACACAATCCCGACCATCTCAACCCTCGATTTCTCATATCATAATCTCAACTTCCGAACCTTCAGCACACATGGCACCTTGTGCCCCCATATTTTCCATCTCACTTTTAACAACAAAATCCACATGTAATACAATACATAATGTCCATACAATGCACTCAATATGTCTAAGAAGTCTCATTTACCTAATATAAGTAAAATTAAAATTTCTAAACTAATTAGGAAAGCCATCAAGAAAAGATGAAGTTGTTTCTTTTGAAATCATTTGAGTAAAGAAAGTACCCATTTTAATTTAAAATACAATACTAAATGGATTATTACCTTTAACATGAGAGTTAATAACTTAAAACTTAGTAGAAATTCCTTTTAAAGTAAAATACTACCTCGGACGGTTTAAGGGAATATAATTGAGAAACTAATTGAATTAAGGATATATCAATTATTGAAGTTGAAGTATTAGAATGTATATATATGTATAAATACGGTGAGGTATTGAAAACATTGTAGGTTCTAACACAAAGGATCACAACAATAAAGGAATTTAAACAGTTTGAACACTTGAATTGATAACAACAAATAAACACAGCAACAGAAAATGTACGGCATCACCCTTTGTGCTTTTACTCTCGTTCTCACCATAAGAATCAATATTCACTTTTATTCTTTCTTGTTGCGGCATGCAACCCGATCCCAATCATATAGTATTGTTGCGGCGTGCAACCCTATTCAAATCATGTAATGATGTTGTGGCGTGCAACCCGATCCAAATCATATAATATTGTTGCGGGGTGCAACCCGATCCAAATCATATAATGATGTTGCGGCGTACAACCCGACACCACCTGTCCACCCTTATTACTCCTTGGTGCAGCATGCAACCCGATCCCATATAATAATGTTGCGGCGTGCAACCCGATCTAATATAGTATTGGTGCGGCGTGCAACCCGATCCCATATAGTATTGTTGCGGCGTGCAACCCGATCCCAGTATACAAATCAATATCAATCACAAAAGAATCCCGACAATGGAACAATAGTATAACAACAATATCCCGGCAAGGGAACAATAGTATAACAACAATACCCCGACAAGAAAAACAATATCATAAGCAATAACATCACGGCAAGGGAAACAACAAGTACATAATAAGGGTCACGGAAAACCAAGAAGCATGATGACCTCAACAAAACAACAAGACATAATAAGCACGTGATAACTACACCGGTAACCACAACAATTAGACATGTAACCTTTTTGCACGAAGTCGTAGAGGAACTCACAATCAAGAAGTATCAAAATAATAAGGAAGGCAATCACTTTAACTAAGGCAATTAAGGACCAATGTAACACATAAGAATTAGAGGAAAGCTAATAACATCATATGGAGCATATAGAGACAATTTAAGCAATTATTAAACCCAATCATAATAGGATACCATCCACATAATGAACATAAGGACCTAAGAACCCTAGAGCAAATTTTCCACAAATAAGTCCGAGCACACACTCGTCACCTCGCATGCACGGACTACAATTAGCATAGAAGACTCAAATCCAAAGGGGAAGTCTCGCACACAAGGTTAGGCAAGATACTTACCTCAAAGACGACAACCGATAAAATGCACTTCTTGGGTGAAAAGACCTCTGGATGGCTCAAATCTAACCAAATTAACTTCAAAGCACAAATAAAACACATAAGAAACTATTCCGGATCATAAAACCTCAATCTTTAACAAAATCCAAAAATCGGTCCAAAAGTCGACCCCCCGGTCCGCACCTCGGAATCCAATAAATTTTACAAAAATCGAATATCCATTCCAATATGAGTTCAACCATACAAAATTTATTAAATTCTGATACCATCTGGCCCCACAAATCATGATTTTTCATTTTAGGAATTTCCTTCAAAAAACAACATTTCTCCCAACCCAAAACACAAATTATATGATGATAAAGAAGATAAAATCATGGAATATGTTTGATTCTAAGTGAAGAACACTTACGCAATCGATTTGTGTGAAAAGCCCTCAAAGAATCGCTCAAAACTGAGCTCCACAAGTCAAGTTATGGTGAAAATGGTATAACCCTCGATTTGGAAATTATATTCTGTCCGCCCAGATTTTGTGCATCGCGATCGCGGAGATTGGGTCGCGATCGCGGAGAAGAGAATCAAAGCTGTCAAGAAATACCCTTCGCGATCGCGAGAAAAGGGACGTGAACGCGATGAACAATGGGCAGGAGCTTGCGCGAACGCGAAGAGGAAATAGCCAACCGCCCCCAACTTCTAATTTTTACTACGCGAATGCGAGGGAACAGATGCGAACACGAAGTAGAGGAAAGCAGACCTTCGCGATCGCCGGAGGTTCTATGCGAACGCAATGAAGTAAAAAGAGGCGACCAGCAATAACACATCGCGAACGCGAAAGGCTGTTCGCGATCGCGGAGAAGGAATATCAGAAGCAGAATATAGCAGTCCAAACAATGAAAAAAATGACCCGTAGCCCACCCGGAACACATCTGGGACCCCGTCTAAACACACAAACAAGTCATATAATCTAACACGGACACGCTTGAGGTCCCAAATCACATCAAACAACGCCGAAACAACGAATCACACTAAGAATCGAACTTAGGAACTTACAAACCTTCCAACTTCCAAAACTCATGTTGAAACCTATCAAATCAACCCGGAATAACGCCAAATTTTGCAGACAAGTCCAAAATAACATAGCGGAGCTATTCCTACTCTCGGAATCATATTCCGACCCCGATATCACAAAAGTCAACTATGAGTCAAACTTCTCCATTTTATAAACTTCAACTTTTCCAACTTTCGCCAAAACACCTCAAATTACCCTACGGACCTCCAAATTCGAATCCGGACGCGCGCCTAAGTCGAAAATCACCATACGAAGTTGTTGAGATCACCCACGACCCATTCCCGGGCCGTTTACTCAAAAGTCCAACTCCGATCAAATTCTCACCATTTAAGCTTCCAAAGCTAGTTTCCTTCTTCCAATTTGACTCTGAATCATCCAGAAACAGAATTCAATCATGCACGCAAGTCGATACATATATTATGAAGCTGCTCGAGACCTCAAACTGCTAAATCAAACGTTATTGCTCAAAACGACCAATTGAGCCATTACAAATTTTTATGTTACAGATAAAAATACGGATTTCATAAAACATTTCAAACTATCGATGTTTTGCAGGTATCCTTAAAGACATAAAACACTCATGTATTCTGACTCTATCATATTTTAGATCATACACGCATCTTAAAGTCGTAGGATACTATTTAATCGGACTCTAGAACGCTTTTCTAACAAAAAGATAAAAACAAAATTAGAAATTAAATCTAGTGAAAGAATTACTTTTTAATAATTCAATATATACAAAAAAAGCCTTAGAATTAAGATGCAGTTATTGTTATTGTCCAGTAAGAGTGCGTACATTTATAGTTAGTTGACTTCATACATATATTTGTTTAAAAATAAAAAGATATTACGCGCACTATGCTAATTGATTATGATTTTATTAACCATTGTAACATATTGTTCCTAACCAAGTTAATTAACAAGTAATTGAATAGATAATCAAGGTATAAATCATGTAATTCGGTTCCATAATAACAGAAATAATCATCCGGAAATATCGAAAATTCGTTCTCTTTTTTCTTTTTTGTCAATTTCTTTATTCTTAAAGGAATACAATCAATTCTACAAGCCATGTTGCGAATACCATCAAAATTATTCCCTAAAGTCCAGAATTTTAGTAAAGGGAAAAATTAAAATATAAACACTAGTAAAACGTTCAATAAATACATTAAAAGGGGAAAGGAGTTACTCGATGACTAATAATTTACTTCGTATAAATGTTTTTTTATACGCAGAAATTCAGTATATTAAGAGGAATTAAATATTAAAAAATTGTAGTTTTGACTTCTTGAGCTACTTCACTGTGTAATATGCAGGCATTAGAACCTCTTTACAATCTTGGAGCTGAAATGTCCTGAAACTGCAAAGTCATAGATATTTTAGTACTGATCAAATTATACAAAATAATCAGAAGAGAAAAAGCAAATTTTCATGTGTAAGAAAATAATTTATGAAAAGTGTACAACCAGATAAAAATAATAAATTGCAGTCACTCATAACTCATTGCCTCTAACTCTTGAATGTCTTTGTGTGCACATGTATATATGACATATGATCTCTTATTGAACGATAATATATGTATCTATCTGTGTGTAAAGATTCTATTTTTGCGTGTACTCTTATAAGTATTTTATACTATTAGATAAAATTGACCTACAACAATATTTAGCTCTCTTTTTTTTTTATTATAAACAAAAAATTGCCGAGGGGTATTGGCACACGATTTGAGACAACAAATAATAAACCCGTCCTTCTATTTATCTCTACTTAAATATCAAGTTTTTGCTAGCCCGCACATCATGTTTTGTGCTCTTACTACTCGGTGAACGCCCAAAGGGGAACAATAGCTCTTCATTATACCATATATATATAAGGTCAAAATTAATTTTTTATGCATAAATAGTAAATGTTGTTGACTTTTTGTGTATTTTCTTTTTAATATTCCAAAACCCTATGGTAAAAGTCCTGACTTCGCCACTGCCTGAAAGATAAAGTGAGAACCTAATACAACATGTTAAATTATTCCCTTAACATAAGTATTTATTATATTGTTAGTATATTTCTATGGCATCTAGCAGAAATACAGGGTAAGGATGCGTACGATAGACCCTTATGGTCCGGCCCTTCCCCGAACCCCGCGCATAGCGGGAGCTTAATGCACCCGAGCTGCCCAGGGTGTATATGACTTAATCCCATTTGTTATACCTTGTGCAATTTTATATAAGCTATATGTTGCAACTAAATTATTTGTAATCTAATTTATAGGATTCATTTTCAGAAATAGACTTGGGAGTATAAACTGAATTCTACTTGGAAAAAAAAGAAAAATGCCAATACCTGTTGTACCATTGTACTAAGATCATCATCTAAGGAAAAGTTAATTGGAAAGGCATTGGCTCCTACACCAAAATCTGGAACCCCTCTTCCATTAAAACTAACTAAATCCCCTCCTTCAAGCTGTCCTGCAATTAACAAAAGAAAATGAAAGTGAACATGTTGTAAAAAACCACCTTGTCTTCACCATAATATACAAAGAGTTTTAAGTACTGTATAGAAATAATTACACAATCAGATCACTTACAAAGTAATCGTATACCTCTATTGTACGCATTAATTAGTAACTTGATAAAAATGGTGACTGACATGCTATCACATGTTAACCTACACTGATAGTGTTCCAAAAAATTTACACTTTTAGTGATTAACTTAAATCTATATACAACCTTGTAAAAATGGTAGCTAGTTTGTTATTACTGTTTAAACTACACTGATAGTGTGATAAATCCTTATACTAACCGTATATATAACTTTAAGGGGGCGTTGAGAAGGATGTTTTCGGAAAAATAATACATGTATTAGCTTTTGATAATCCCTTGTTTTGTAGTATTTTTCTATCTATGTATTTTTGATATATCAAACCAAACAGTCGATAAGAAATAATTGTAGCATAACTAGTTCAGCATTATTAAGTTCAGTGTTACTAATACACCCTATTAAGTACTATTCTTATACAACGTACCAAACGACCCCTAAGCCATAGACAGAATTAACAATAATCAATCAAGAAATCAATAAGAGTCTTGAAATAGCAATGTAAGTAAAGGTAACATATTACTTACCAGGTGTGGAACTAACAAGGCCAGTTGAATCAAATGGTGAAATATATGTCATTTGAGGTGAAACTGAAACATCTCCAAACATTTGATAAGTTGCACCAATGTAATTCAATGAAACAGGAGTACTTGAATATGGACAAACAGAAATAACTTTCTGCAAATCATCTGATACAGGATCTTGATAGAATTGGCCAGAACCAAAACTTGCATAATTACGACGAATTTTCAACAACTCATCGTCCATTTTTTTGCGCGAACACTTTAAATCAGGCTGAGAGAGAGCAGTAGCATCCAAAACAGGACGATAAACGCGATTATCAACCATCGAGTAGGTACTTATCGGAGCAAAGTTCCCCACAGGTAGTGCATTTTGTTGAAGCAAAACTTGTTCATATTGGTTTTGAGGCACGAAACAGGCCTTCTGATTAGCAAACATATTGTTGTTTGATGTCTCAGGTTTTCTTGCAATATTGTTTGAATCAGTTTTCCAATGACTATCTTGGTTCAAAATTGCATTTTGCTTCTTTAAGCCATTCCTAAACTTCTACAATGAAAAAATAAAGGTCCAATCTGTTAACTATTTAAAGATAAAGGATGATAAAGAATTAAGGGGAAAAAGTTATTAAAAGAAGTCCAGTGTTAACATACCTGAAGATGACTTGCAACATTTTCTCTAGTTATCCCAGGTTCATTCATGATTTCAAGTATTCTCTTGGGAACAACTTCTGCATATTAAATGTCATAACAAATTTTAAACACTAATTTTATCTAACTTCTCAAGTATAACACACAAAGAGGCGTAAATAGCATATAATAAAAAGGTTCAACTGCGTTTTCAACAAGGAGAATATATAGTAGAGGTAATATAGGTATATATGTGAAAAAGTACTCAAACTTTAATAAATATTAAATTTGAATATATATAATTTGGTCAATGGGTTCAACTGAATCCAATGCTTTCAACACAGAGCATTCTATAAAACACAGATGTAGTGTGCTTATTACGGTTCAATTGGACCTAGTATGTAAAAAGACGACAACAACAACAAATTCAGTACATTCCCACAAGTAGGGACCCCTACCCTAGAGAGATTGTTTCCAATAGACCCTCGGCCTAGAAAGAGTGAGAAGAAGAAGAGAAGGGGCGGAAGAAGACGAGGGGGGGGGGGGAGAACCAGTATGCAAAAAACAACTAATATTTTAATGAATATTAAATTCTGAACACACGATATTAAAGATGCCATGAGTTGAGTCGCAAAAACCTCAAGATTGAACCATCAAGTTTAAAATATGAATCCGCCTCCGAATTAGATATGATACAGAAAGATCATTAAAATTTCAACACGTATTAAGTTTTACTTAAAAATATAATTAGTCCAGTAGTAATAACCTAAAGATTGAATCTATCAAATACCGAATAACCTCTGAATACATGAAATACTGCAATCAAGTTAGATATTTTTAGTTAAATATTAGTAATGAAACTTACTATCAAGACTATCAGCTTCAAGTTGATAATAAGTATCCAAGAATTTTTGGTGCAATTCTTTACTCCAACGCATTCTATTTTTCTTTCGAGGTGGACACGATTCTTCTCCACTAGATTCAGTGTTTGTTTCTTCATCTTCATATTCTAAGCTATTCTTGCTTTTTCTTTTGAGAGGTAATGTGCTTGATTCTTGTACCAATTCATTTGTGTCATTGCCTGATATGGGACTCTGATCATCTTCTATAGTATTTTTACTAGTAACATGCTGAATAATTTTCTTGACATCCTCCATTTTTACAGGCTTCACCAAGTAATCACGAGCTCCACTCTTGATTCCCTCCACAATTGTTCTTGAGTCACCATTTGCAGATGTCACTGAAATTTAATTCAGTTAATTATCAACATAAGAAAATTGTACATTTTAATACAATTATAATAGGGTAACAAAGAAAAATTAAAAAAATTGTAACCACTAAGCAATGGAGTGGAATGGATGCAATTCTTCCACCCTTAACCAGAAGCCTTGATTTCACGGCCTGGGATTGAAGAAACTCCTAGTAAGAAGAAACTCGTAGTAAGAACCTTTTCCTAACGGTGTTTTTTGTATAACCATCTAGTATCCCCTACTCACTAGCACCACTACACCAGATTCGCATCGTATATAGGCCGAGGCGGACCGATGCTTGTAGAAAAGGGGTTATCGGACCCCGTTAACTTCGGCAAAAACTTTGAATATATAAGTGTATATATGTTGAAAAACAATCACATATTTCGCTTGGAACCTTTAAGATCAAAAGTCCATTTGGGCAGTTCGCTCATGTGCTTATAGGGTTTTTCCATATCCAAAGTTCATATCCGAAACTTCTTTTTAAGGGTCGAGGAATCTTATCCAATCCACCACATCCCTAGACGGAACCAGGGTTTCAGATTCCGAATTCATAATAAAGAAGTAAAAAAGAAAAAGAAGAAAAAAAAGAAGGGGATCTTCTCTTTTATAGAACACTGACTTATTACTGGAATATCCATCTCAAGGCCAATAGCTTCCAAAAGCTTGAAACCATCCATATCATCTCTGACAACATCAGTTATGACAATATCGAAGCTTTCTTTGTTCTTTCTCAACATCTCAAGTGCTTCATTCGCATTTCTTGTTGTTGTAACTGCAAAAATATATTCAACACAATTTGGCTCCTAATTAGTAAATTAATGAAATTGCCCATAATTCTAGTTTAAGTTGTGTACACCGATAAGTGGTGAATAATTTTTTTACACCAACAGGTTTAGGTTTTTGGTAGTGTAGAAATTCTCACCCTTTAGGTTTAGAGCGGTAAAATTGCTAAACATGAACTAGATTTTAGGAGTTTGTAATGCAAGAGGGGATAATGTTGTAGATTTTTATCAAATTAAGAAAAAGATTGAGTTAAGATTTTAGATGTGCTTATCGAAAACCTTAAAAATTGCGTATTAGATAGCTGATAACCTTAAATTAAACAATCAAGTAAACATAAATTTTACTAACTAATAAAACTTAAAAGAAAAAAAAAAATAAGAGAGCTGATAAATATCGGTCAAAATCAAGCTTTAACCCCTTTTTCTCTTTCTCAAACAACTTGATTTTATTTTATTTTTGTTCACTTTTAAAACTTCAAAAAATTACAATTTTTTTGTGTGATTAAATATGGCTTCTGATTAGCGGTGGAGACTCTTGAACCATGGAGTGTCATCTAACGCCGTTTTGTCAAAATTTAGTTAAATATGTATAAACAAACTTATATATATATATATATATATATATATATATATATATATATATATATATATATATATAAACCAATGCAAAATGACATCAAGTCTGAACAGGAATTAAAACGTTATAAAATCCCAACAACAACAACATGCCACCGTGTGTGGTGTGAAGAGGGTAATATATATACAAATCTTTCTTACTCCTAATTCGTCGAGATAGAGAGGTTGTTTTCGATGGAAATTTGGTTAAAAACTTATAGAATCCCAAGAACCCAAAAACAAATGAGTATTCAACTTGAATTATGACAATAGACCGGCAAACATTTCTCTGGATACACTTCGCTACCGAAAACTTCAAAAATAAACTATTGTCTTCTAATTAGGGGTGGAGACTCTTGAATCAAGGAGTGTCATCTAACACCGCTTTGTCGAAAAAAATAGTTAAATATACATGTATAAAGTATACTTAATAAACAATACGTATATATTCAATAACTCGTCACATCTTAAAAAATAATTCAAAGTGAACATCAATTTTGAACCGGAATTAAAACCTTATAGAATTCCAACAACAACAACAACAACCTACAATGTGGGGTCTAGGGAGAGTAATGTATACGCAAACCTTACTCTTACCTCCCGAAGGTGGAGAGGCTGTTTTCGATAGATTAAATCTTATAGAATCTCAATAACCCAAATACAAACGAGTTTCAACCGAATTGTGACAATAGACAGACAAATATTGCTCGATCAAAATCCTGCATACGCCACTATATAATTTAAACTAACCTGTATAGCCACATTTTTGGAGGAGGGAACCAAGAACTTTAAGACAAACAACATTATCATCAATGGTAAGAACTTTTAATCCTTTTGTAGACTGGGATTTTTGTTTCTCATTCACAAGCAATGGATTTAAGCACTCTTCATTGGTAGCAAGGGTCATGGTAATTGGTAAATAAACCCTAAACAGAATTTGCTAAGAATCTATGCAAGTAGATTTTGATATCTCTATAATATGGAAATTAATTTTTAACTGGGAGATCAAGTATTATAAACTAGGTTTTAAGAGATCTTATAAAATTTGGTCCATAATTATTTATGGAAAGGAAATATTTTTCTTCCATATTAGAGTATTGTTTTGGTCCTTTGGCGTTTTACTTGTAGCCTAAGAGATACGAGTATGAAAATTATTAATAATAACAAATGAATACACCAAATTTAGTTTATTTAACTCTAGAATTAAGTCAATATCAAACAATATTATCATGTTGTTTTTATGTGTACCATTAAGCAATTCAAAGACAATATTATATACCAGCAAGGCATGCAGTTGAATGGTTGAGATCCTTCGACCTTTAACATAGGTAGCGGATTTGATCCTGTAAATGAAGAATTTCCTGGTACAAATGGTTTACCTCCATAGTGAATTTATCATGCGCGAACTTGAATTAGTTGTGTTAGACTAGTGAATTTCGGATTACCATGCGTTTAACATTAACAATCTGAAGGAAAATTAGTTTTCCACACTTCTTCAAACATAAAATAGATAGCAATTCTCTTATTCATAATAGTAAGAAACCTATTTTGACTAGAAATCAAAACCTATTTCTTTAGATATTAATTAAATAAATTAATAAATACTTAGGTTTCTTAGTATCTTCGAACGTTGTCCCATAATTCAAAATTGTATACACCTTTAACAGTTTCAATATTTGGAATTTTGTTAGATTTTTATATAAAATACTCTAAAATTATTTTGCGGGAGGGGGGATTGATGATAGGTGATAATTGCGTATTTTAGTCGCTTATTACACTCAAATTTACTGCACTTTAATTGAATTTGAGCTTTAATCGCTAGTGTGAGCACTAATTGTGTGTTTTATGCCTTGTAGGAATGATTCCGAGCTATGTAGATGTTATGGAATGAATTCAAATGATTTGGAGCTTTGAAGTCTGAGTAAAAGCCCAAGGAATTAAGCTGGGATCGTATTCGGTGATCAACGGATGATAGAGCAACAAAACGAAGAATCGAGTAGGTATATTGTGCACTGTATAGTAAAATGCACATAACATTTTGCTCAAAACTCCATTTGGGATCAATAATATATGATTGGAAAGTTAACTCAAAGGTCTACAACTTTCATGTTTTACGTTTTTCCAAATTCTAAACGGAACAGGGTGAACAATGCGGTCGAAACCGCGACCGTGGACCTGACGCGGATTGAAACAGTAGACTTGCCAAATACCGCGCCCGGGTCGCGGCCGCGGACGTCCGGCCTGAAACTTGTCCTTTTTCGCGTACGAGAAGGTATAATAGTTTGGGCCCGACCCTACTTGGTATATATACATGGGAAAACAGTATTTTGAGAGGAGGAGACCAATTTTTGATACAGATTCGACCTAAAGAGGCAGAGACACAATAGGAGCAAGGCGGAGAATTCTTCTACGAGTTTCTCCTTCCTCTTCCTATTTTTTTTATTCTTCGTTATTACTTTTAGTATTGTAGTTTTACATACTATTATGAATAACTAATTTGTTATCTAGGGTTTTGATAGAACTTTTTGTAGGATAAATTCTTGTTATGTTTTTATATAATTGAGCCGTTGGATTTCTCTACTTGTTCAACTACGTGTTTGTTGTTATTGATTGAATGGTCATCATTTGACTGTGCCTATTTAGCGTGTAGTTCTCAAGAAAGAGTACATATTAAGGTAATTATTGAACAACGTCACTCCAAACGTATGTGAGAAATCAATACAGTGGGTTTAAAGGCAGGTTTAGAAATAATAAAGCCTTGACGTGGTCATAATGAGCGGTTAGATAAAGCCAACTAGCGTAGTTTGAGAGAATATGTCTAGTAAATTGTTATAGTTGCTCGAGAGAGAATTACAACATTTAAAGTGCTTATGATCAGTAGAGAATACATTGACAAAATTGTAGGGAACATAGCTAGAAGGATTTCGACAATTGGAGAAATCATAACTCTAGACCTCCTTAATTTAGCCTCCCACCCTTTGTCTCGTTAGTTGATAATTTTACCGTTTTCTAGTATTTGCTAGTTAATTAGTTAGAAATATAAATCTGAATCTTTATATTTAGAAAATTGTTCAAACTTGTCTTTTTAGTGATATTAAACAGATATAGCTAAGCCTTAGTTCTCTGTGGGATTCGACTCCGGACTTTTAGACCGGATTATAATTGCAGCGACCACTTATACTTTTTCGGACTAGAGTTTGGCGTGATCAAATTTTGGCTCTGTTACCGGGGAACTAACGGTGTAATTGTAGCAGTATATATTATTAGGGTTCAAGTTTGAACTTTTTTTTTTTTTATAACTGTTGATTTGAGAAACATGACATCTTGGAATTATGGAAATTTAGGTGTAGATAATTCTACTATTGATCCTCATACATATTGTGTAGGAAACCACCCGTATTAAAATATTTTGGAGATCGAATTATGTGCAAGAGGGAATCTTGATAATGTTCTAGATTTTTATCAAATTAAGAAAAAGATTTGAGTTAAGGTTTTAGATGTACTTATCGAAAACCTTAAAAATTGCGTATTAGATAGCATCTCTACAGATACAACAAATCCTTAGTTCTTGGATAAATAAAACAATCAGGTAAACATAAATTTTACAAACTAATAAAACTTAAAAGAAAAAAAATAAGAGTGCTGATAACTATCGGTCAAAATCAAACTTTAACCCCTTTTTCTCTTTCTCAAACAACTTGATTTTATTTTATTTTTGTTCACTTTTAAAACTTCAAAAAATTACAATTTTTTTTTTTTTTTTGTGATTAAATATGGCTTCTGATTAGTGGTGGAGACTCTTGAACCAAGGAGTGTCATCTAATACCGTTTTGTTAAAAAGTTTAGTTAAATATGTATAAACAAACTTAATAATATATATGTAATATATATATATATATATATATATATATATATATATATATATATATATAAAAACCAATGCAAAATGACATCAAGTCTGAACAGGAATTAAAACCTTATAAAATCCCAACAACAACATCTCACCGTGAAGAGGGTAATATATATACAAATCTTTCTTACCCCTAGTTCGTCGAGAGAGAGAGGTTGTTTCCGATGGAAATTCGGCTAAAAACTTATAGAATCCCAAGAACCCAAATACAAATGAGTATTCAACCTGAATTATGACAATAGACCGGCAAACATTGCTCTATAACCGCTTCGCTACCGAAAACTTCAAAAATAAACTATTGTCTTCTAATTAGGGGTGGAGACTCTTGAATCAAGGATTGTCATCTAACACCGTTTGTCGAAAAAATTAGTTAAATATACATGTATAAAATATACATAATAAACAATACGTATATATTCAATAACTCGTCACATCTTAAAAAATAATTCAAAGTGAACATCAATTTTGAACCGGAATTAAAACCTTATAGAATTCCAACAACAACAACAACTTACAGTGTGGGGTCTAGGGAGAATAATGTATACACAAACTTTACTCTTACCTCCCGAAGATGGAGAGACTGTTTCCGATAGATTAAATCTTATAGAATCCCAATAACCCAAATACAAACGAGTTTCAATCGAATTGTGACAATAGACAGATAAATATTGCTCGATCAAAATCCTGCATACGCCACTATATACTTTATACTAACCTGTATAGCCACATTTTTGGAGGAGGTAACCAAGAACTTTAAGACAAACAACATTATCATCAATGGCAAGAACTTTTAATCCTTTTGTAGACTGGGATTTTTGCTTCTCATTCACAAGTAATGGATTTAAGCACTCCTCATTGGTAGCAAGGGACATGATTTAAGCACCCTAAACAGACCGTGCTAAGAATCTATGTAAGTAGATTTTGATATCTCTATAATATGGAAATTAATTTTCAACTGGCAGACCAAGTATTATAAAGTAGGTTTTAAGAGATCTTATAAAGTTTGGTCCATAATTATTTAAGGAAAGGAAATATATTGTGCTTCCATATTAGAGTATTTATTTTGTCCTTTGACGTTTTTCTTGTAGCCTAAGAGGTACGAGTATAAAAAATATTAATATCAAGTGAATACACCAAATTTAGTTTTAGTAATTAACTCTAGAATTAAGTCAGTATCCAACAATATTATCACGTTATTTTATGTGTACCATTAAGTAATTCAAAGACAATGTTATATACCAGCAAGGGATGGAGTTGGATGGTTGAGATCATTCGACCTTTAACATAGGTAGCGGATTCGAGCCTGTGAATGAAGAATTTCCTGGTACAAATGGTTTACCTTCATAGTGAATCTATCCTGCGTGAATCAAAATTAGTTATGTTAGGCTAGTAAATTTCGGATTACCATATGTTTAAACATTAACATTCCGAAGGAAAATTAGTTCTCCACACTTCTTCAAACATAAAATATATAGCAATTCCCTTATTTATAATAATAAGAAACCTAGATTAACTAGAAATCAAAACCTATTTCTTTAGATATTAATTAAATAAATTAATAAATACAAATCCTAAATAATTTAAGTTTCTTATTATAGCTTTAGTCTTCGAACGTTGTCCCGTAATTCAAAATTGTATACACCTTTAACAGTTTCAATATTTGGAAATTTTCTTAGATTTTTATTTAACATACCATAAAAAATAAAAAAAAATTGGAGGGGGAGGGGTGGGAGGATGCATGGAAGTGGGGCTGAGGTTCATGCATATTTGGATATGTGAAAGAATTGGCAAATTTTTTTTGGTACCAAAGGTAAATATTATATATTAAGTAAACATATGCATACAAAAATGTTGGTGTCGAGGTTGCGCCACATTACAAGCTAAGTCATTGGTAGTAGTAATTATCATATTATAAAATAATGCATTACTAGTAGTAATTATATTGTTTGTAGCATCTTAGTGGATTGCTACAACAGCAAAAGAAATTTGGGATGATGTGGACACTCTCATATGATTGAACATGTGTTACGTTGGACGTATATCTCGAATACCCATGAATATACACATGAACAGATTATTCTTTGTTGGGCTCAAATCTAATAAATATCTAACCGAAATTTTAAGACATTGGATGAATAACCTAAGAGATAGTTTGGTGAGATAAAAGTTAGGCAGAAATTAGTAATGAAGGAATTAATAATTGTAATAAGCTATTGTATGAACTATTTCTTGTATATTGTATCGTTTAGAATATGTATTTTATTTAGTTCTAAAAAAGGATTATTTAAACATGAGAATTCTTTGGTCATTTTAGTTGCTTTAATCCATATATTTCTAATTTTCGTGTTCTTATTTCATCTTCTATTCTATATAAAATAATTAGATTCATGCATAACTTATGCTAAGTAATATTTGTGTGGCAACAATGAAAATCAAGAAGTGTATAAGTAATGGTGAATTTTATACAAGTACAAAAAAGAATAACTAAACCTTGCATCGCGTACCTGCGGGTATTATATCACACCTTATACTTGACCAAACGAGCAGTAAACTATTATAACCATTTTTTGAAATACTTATTATAGAAGAAATGTGACAATAATCATATTTCTAGTAATACAAATATTAGAGTCATTTTTCTTTGGATCTTTGCATAAATAGCTGGTCGGATTCATTTTTTAGTTGTTCTAGCCTGAAAGAAACTAAGAGTCCACCAAACTGTATAGAGAATTAGGTTCTCTATCAGTTCTCACGGTAAGCAATAGATGGTAAAACCAAACAGTATAGGGACCAGCATCTCTATCTATTCCCATAGTAAATCGGCAGTAAAATAAAGAACACGCGATATTTACGTGAAAAACTCATTGCTCAAGGGATTAAAAATCACAACCTACCCTAGTAGGATTTCAACTCCACTAAACAAAGGAAACTTCAGATTTACAACCTATTGCAATTTAGGAATTAAACTCTTAATCCCTCACTCCTTACAATAACTCTATTGTAAGCCCTTTGTAATAACTCTATTACAAAGCAACAAATCTTGACTAACTCTAGTGTAATGACCCGACCAGTCATTTTAAGCTTATGCACTTCGCTCGCCAGTTCTCAGGCATGACTAGCCCCGTGTGATGTATTATGACTTATGTAAATCGTCGGTTTTGGTTTTCAGGATAATCGGAATGAATTTGGAAGAACAGTTCTCAGTTTGAAGCTTAAAATTTGAAAGATTTGACCAAGTTTTGACTTGTTGGTATATGACCTCGGATTGGAATTTTTATGATCTTGTTAGCTCCGTTAGGTGATTTGGGACTTAGGAGCATGATCGAAATGTATTTTGGAGGTCCGTGGAAGGTTTAAGCTTGAATTTGCGAAATCAGAATTTTGGCGTTTTCCGGTTGATAGGTGAGATTTTGATATAAGGGTAGGTATAGAATTCTAAAAGTTGTAATAGGTCTGTTGTGTCATTTGTGATGTGTGTGCAAAATTTCAGGTCAATCGGACGAGGTATGATAGACTTTTTGATCAAAAGCGAAATTTGGAAGTTTTTGGAATTCTTAGGCTTGAATCCAATGTAAATTTGGTGTTTTGAGCATTCCGAAGGTTGGAACAAGTTTGAAGGATATTATGGGATATGTTGGCATATTTGGTTGAGGTCCCGAGGGCCTCGGGTGAGTTTCGGGTGGTTAAACGGATCAATTTCATGTTTTTAAAGTAGCAATTTTGTTGGTATTTTGTTGCAGGTATTTTGCTCTTCGCAATTGCGTAGAGGGAATCGCGATTACGTAAACTATTTCGGGGTTGGCGTGAAGTTGTTCTATGCGTTTGCAGAAAAGGTGTTCGCGATCACGGATGTTTGAGAAGTTGTGCTTTGTGAACGCGTGGGCAAGGTCGCGTTCGCGTAGAAGAAAGTGGGCTGGTGAGAAGTGGAAGGCATTGTTCTATGCGATCGTGTGGGGATGGTCGCGATCGCGTGAGTTGGCTTGGCAGTGCTTCGCGATCGAGTGTGTTGTTCCGCAATCGCGTAAGGTAAGTAAGGGGCAGTCTATTTTTGTGCTTCGCGATCGTGAGGCAGATTCCGCCATCGCGATGAAGGAATAACTGGGTAGAATGTTTAAGTTCAAATCGAGGGTTTAAGTCCAATATCACAAAAACTATTAGAGAGCTCGGGAGAAGGTGAAACTTGAGGAAATTTTCAGTGGAGCTATTGGGGTAAGTATTCTTCACTCATATTTGGTTTAATTCCATGATTTAGTCTTGAATTTCATCATTTAATTTGAGAAATTATAGTGAAAATTGGGGGAAAATGGAAGGAAAGTTTGAGAATTCTTTTGGGGATTTGAATGGGCAATTGATGTCGGATTTTGATGTATTTGATATGTACAAACTCGTGAGAATGTAAGGATTCTATTGATATAATTTCTATCGGATTCTGAGACGTGGGCCCGGAGGCCGGGTTTGGCCAATTTCGGGATTTTTGAGTTAATTCGATTATTTTCGCTTGGGCTTTGTTCCTTTAGCGTGTATTAATAATGTGGAACTGATTTTGGTTAGATTCGGAGCAATTAGAGACTGATTCGAGAGGCAAAGGCATCGTGGGCTAGAGGTTGGGCTAGATAGAGGTAAGTAATGATTGTAAATGTTGTCCTGAGGGTTTGAAAGCCCGGATTTCACATCGTCGTGCTATTTTGAGGTGACGCACACACTAGATGATGAGCGTGGGGTCATGCAACGTTGGGAATTGTGACTTAGTCCGTCCCGTATGATTGTTTAACTGCGTATTTGATTGAAAACTGTTTGTATCATCATGTTTTGGGCTGAATGTTATGTTTGGGGCCTCGTGCCAACTATTTTGGACCCTTATGGGACTTTTACTACTTTTCTTCATTGTTTTGACTTAATAATTGGACTTAGTCACGCTGCAATTTTGTAATTTTCTAACTCAACCTTATTTACTAAATTTTGGCACCATAAATAATATTTGAGATGAACGCCCTATTTTACTGATAGTCCGAGTGACTTGTGAGGTTGATTGCTGAGAGAGACTGAAGGCCTGATTGTGAGATTGATGACTGAGATAGACCGAGGGTCTGATTGTGAGATTAATGACTGAGAGAAGCCGAGGGCCTGGTTGTGAGGATTATATATTTATGGATCGGGCTGCACACCGCAGCAATATATATATAAATAAATATATAAATCAACATATTCAATAGAAATTTACTTTAAGGAGGAGTGAAACCAGTAAGTTCATAAACATGCCCCTCAGGCAAGGCATCACTATATACATGTATATATATATATATATATATATATATATATATATATATATATATATATATATCCCTTGGGCAGGCCTCTCAGTCATTCATGACTCAACTCTTATCAATCAGCGTTCACACTCTGCACTCACGCTCAATAGGTACCATATATATTTATTTATATATATACATATACATATATATTTATTTATATATATACATATACATATAAATATATATGTATATGTATATATATAAATAAATATATATGTATATGTATATATATGTATGTATGTATATGTATATGTATGTATATGTATATGTATATGGATCGGGCTGCACGCCGCAGCGATTATTATATGGTACCTATTGAGCGTGAGTGCAGAGTGTGAACGCTGATTGATAAGAGTTGAGTCATGAATGACTGAGAGGCCTGCCCAAGGGATATATATATATATATATATATATATATATATATATATATATATATATATATACATGTATACGAGTGATGCCTTGCCTGAGGGGTATGTTTATGAACTTACTGGTTTCACTCCTCCTTAAAGTAAATTTCTATTGAATATGTTGATTTATATATTTATTTATATATATATATTGCTGCGGTAGGGTATGTTTCACTCCTCCCTATTCTTCCTTATGTATTCTTGTGATTTTCCCGACCATATTGGTCTTGATGTTGTTAGACAGTTGTAGTAGATGCTCATGACTAGTGACACCCCGATGTAGGGCTTGTGTATTTATTCCGTACTTTTCATGTTTAAGCTTACATCATGAGATTATTGATTAATAAATGGTATAAAAATAACTTTTATTGAATAATGGTTGATTTAGGAGTTGTGTCGGTTGGCCTAGTTTCACGATAGGCGCCATCACGACCGGGTCAGTTTTTGGTCCGTGACAAGTTGGTATCAGAGCCTAGGTTGCATAGGTCTCATGAGTCATGAGGAGGTTTAGTAGAGTCTTGTGGATCACTAAGGAGATGTCTGTACTTATCCTCGGAAGGCTACAGAACCTTTAGGAAAAACTTCATATTCTTGAATTCTTATCGTGCGTCTTTGATTCAGCTTGAAATGTAACTCTTTGAATTCCTTTCACACGTTCGTATGCGTGCATGAGCGCTAGTATCAGATATGCATCGATGGCTTGTGATTCCTTGATCGAGGGGTGAGGTGTGATCTCTGTGTGTTGATGTTGGGCCAGTCTAGAGGACTTGAGGTCGGGTTTTGCCTATAGCTTGAGCACTGAGCCGATGATTGTGTGAGCACGTGCTTTTGGATTTATATGTCTGATAGTGTCCCTATTGCTGGGAGTGATGGCTGGATAGCTACGTGATGAGTATGATGGGACTGCGAGATGTGCGCATATGATTTAAACGAGATAAGAAGGGTCTACTTGGGTGTAGTGAGAACTATTCAGTGCTGGGTTTCCATCGTGATTTGATGTTTAACCCGAGTCGTGGGCGTGTTGAAGGACCTTCTCATGTTGCCTAGCTGGGAAGTGAAGTGGATTTCACGTTGTGAGATGAGTTCAGACTCAGGAAGATTAAGTGACTGTGTAATGTTTATGACAGCAGAAGGGTGTAAAGAGGTGTTAGCTTGAGGCGAGGCAGGTGGGTTATCTCCTGCGGATTGTTCTGAAGATTGTGTGATCCTTTATGTCGTTTATTCGAAGATCTTTGTTGCTAGTGAAATATATGTGTTGCAATTTGAATTCGGGTTGCCTAATAGAGTGGGCTTGACTGTTATGAGGGCGGATGCGAGATTTGTAGAAGATTTAAAGTACTAGATGACCTGTGTTTCACGAGCTTATGAAGGATTGAGTTTAATCTCACTATGGTATTATAGTAGCAATAGAGTATGTATTATGAGTTATTGTGTGCTTTGATCTGTGGCTTTGGGCCAAGTGGGGGAGTTTGCTATTGATTAATTGATTGTACGGTTATGTGCTATGTTGGTTCCAGTTTGGGGCACACTGGTGAAATTAGTTATGGCTTACAGAGGTTGAGATCGAGGATGACCCGAATAAAGGAAATTTTGGATAGGGGTTATGTTGTGCTTTATGGTCATATAAGAATCTATGGAATGACTTAAGTTGTTATTGGTAAAGAATGTACGGTGCATGGGACAAGAAGTTGCTTGGTTGCATTGAGGTGAGGTTACATTCTACGGTGTTGGAGTGCTATTGGAGCATAGGTCGCCTGGTCCGTTTGATCGGCCGGTTTGGGTAGAGTGGATGACTCTCGAGAATGGTTCTAATGGGTTCAAAGTTTTACATGTAATAATTGGAGATTTTCAAGTTGTATATTTAGCTAGGTCTGAGGTTTGCATTGGAGAGTGTCAAGACTCGTGGTATTCCTATATTATTATGGATTCTACACATCAGTATCAGGAAGGTGAAGGTAATGACTTTAGATTCGCAGAAGGTCTTCTCAGAGCGGGTATCTCGGCTGTGGTAGTTTTGGGGGTGCTTCAGAGGAATGAGAGGGTTTATGAGCCTTAGGACGATGTGATGTTAAGCTAAAGTTTGTGGGGCAAGTTTTAGTTAAGGATAGTGGTGTACTAGCAAGGAAACGTACAATTTGAGGGTTATTCGGAAGGAACTCGGAGAATTTGGACAGCTTGGTAATAGGTTGGATCATCAGTGTAACAGATATGATCAGCTCTTAGGTGTTTATGATGCACTGGGTTTCTACAGGTGTTTCGTGGCAATGCTCATAGGTTTGATGGCATGCGTAGTTGGGTTGAGTTAGAGGGATTTAGTTCTGACGGTTTGGTATTGTGCAACTAGACTTCGGAGAGTTCTTGATGGTTTCTACCACGGTTAGAGATGTATATTTTCTATTGGCATAAGGAGCATGGGATGTATAATGATTTTCTCCTAGATGAGATCAAATGGAAAAGTTCTTGGCTGGTTGAGTACGTAGCTGCTTGTAGCTCGGAGTGGATTGTGAAGTTCTCATATTTATCATTGGATGGTATGGTATATGCGGTATGTTGTGTGGGGTTGAGATTTGGATGTGTAAGGTCACGGTTCAGTCTTGAAAGGAAGTTCATAAATTCTTAGGCAGCATGGACAGCTTCAGATGACTAGATAAACGAGATCACTGATTGGTGTGGCTTGATGAGGGTATACATTTCAGAAAGGGCAATGTGTTTGAGTTGTGGATGCTTTATTGGGATTGCGGCACTATCTTGTCTGATCGACTGCTGATATTCAAGGTTTGCTTGGTGGCACAGAAGAAAATTTAAAGTACCCCGCGTAGGATGATCGAGTAGTAGGGATGTGTTAGATATTTGGGCGGTGGAGTTAGGATCAGATATGGTAATTTGTGTGCTTTACGGATTTGGAGACTGGGGGTTCTCATAAACAGGTTATTTCGCAGTTGTGGATTGTAAAGATGTGGGTAAGCTAGTCAGATAATGGTTTGTGCTATGATTTAGTCATTGTGAACCTTCGGAGGGTTATTTATCTGTTGTGGGTGACCAGAGTTGATGTGTGTTTCATTGGTAGGCCTAACATGGATGTGTGTTCTGCGCCGGGTCAGAATTGTTGACTCCGAACTGTTATTGTTGAGAGATGTTCCATTCGACTGTTATTAAGCTTATCCATGCTCTAGAGTGATCTATGAGTTACTCTTCTGTGTTAAAAGGAGTTGTGATTTGTTGGTTATATGCGCATATGGTGCGATTCCATTTGAGCTTTATAGCGGAATTTGAGCGTGACGGGTAATTGGGCATTGCATGATTTGTTGCGCATTGGGTATGTTCTGTCGGACTGATATGGCGTTGCGTCATTTGCTTCTCCATGGTTATGATGATCCACTTTTGGGTTCTAGGTATCAAAGTGTGCTTGGTTGATGATTTTGAGCATGGTGACTTGAGGTGTCGTCTTATGTGAACCAGTGTTTGGATAGGGTCGCGCATTGCGGCGAAGTTATGTCGAGCTATGATCCTTCGGGTTAGGTTCGTGTGTTTTGGTCCTATGATATATGATGGTTTCTTAGCATTGTGTTGTGGTACTGGTGAGCCTACGGTACAGCTCTCTTATTTGAGTCATTCACATGATTTGAATATGTTCGGGTTGTTGCTTATTGGTGCGCGGATTGCACGAGTTGTGGTTTTATATAGTATTGATATGTCATATCACCAGTGTAGTTGTGTTGGATTAGATGAGATCGTTAGGGATCTATAATGAATACAAACGGATTCGGTTTCGGCGTGTTGGAAGGATACTATCGATGTTCGGCTCAGAAGTTTGCCATGGTCCTTGCCAAAGGAGAAGGGCTTCACGGATGGTTGATATGAGGAATGGTTATGACTTTTTTTACGTGTTTCATTTATCATTTACAGTATACAGAAGTATTGGAATGAGGCTTTATTCGATAAAAGGCTTATTATCGAAATTTGGATGTTTTGAGCAACTGATGTGATTAGAAATTATCGTTACAAGTGCTTGAGTTATGTGGTATGTCATGTAATTGCACCTGAGGTTGCAGGAATGGGTCATTACAACTGGTTCGGGCTTATTCAAAGTATAAATGTGAGATTCTGATCTTGTAGATGGTTTCAAAAGTGGAAATGTGGTTCTAAGGTTTATGGGCTAGGTTGGATTGTGAAATTTCAGTTACATTGTATTATCGAACCTACATGAGATAGGATGTCGTGGGATCACCCCAGGGTATGTGCATGGTAAGGTTTCACGGCGATTTGATTGTTTTCGGAACAACTCTAGGCACGTTCGAGGGCGAACTTATGTTTAAGTAGGGGAGGATATAATGACCCGACCGGTCATTTTAAGCTTTTGCACTTCGCTCGCCAGTTCTCAGGCATGACTAGTCCCATGTGATGTATTATGACTTATGTAAATCATCAGTTTTGGTTTTCAAGATAATCGGAATGAAATTGGAAGAACAGTTCTCAGTTTGAAGCTTAAAGTTTGAAAGATTCGACCAAGTTTTGACTTGTTGGTATATGACCTCGGATTGGAATTTTTATGATCTGGTTAGCTCCGTTAGGTGATTTGAGACTTAGGAGCGTGATCGGAATGTATTTTGGAGGTTCGTGGAAGGTTTAGGCTTGAATTGGCGAAATTAAAATTTTGGCATTTTTCAGTTGATAGGTGAGATTTTGATATAGGGGTCGGAAAAGAATTCTGAAAGCTGGAATAGGTCCGTTATGTCATTTGTGATGTGTGTGCAAAATTTCAACTCATTCGGACGAGGTTTGATAGACTTTTTGATCAAAAGCGGAATTTGGAAGTTTTTAGAATTCTTAGGCTTGAATCCAATGTAAATTTGGTGTTTTGATATTTTTTTGAGCGTCTGAAAGTTGAAACAAGTTTGAATGATGTTATGGGATATGTTGGCATGTTTGGTTGAGGTCCCGAGGGCCTCGGGTGAGTTTCGGGTGGTTAAACAGATCAATTTCATGTTTTGAAAGTACCAGTTTTGCTGGTATTTTGTTGCAGGTATTTTGCTCTTCGCGATCGCGTAGAATATTTCGGGGCTGGGGTGAAGTTGTTCTATGCATTCGCAGAAAAGGGTTTCACGATCACGGATGTTTGAGAAGTTGTGCTTCGCGAACGCGTGGGAAAGGCCGCGTTCGCGTAGAAGAAAGTGGGCTAGTGAGAAATGGAAGGCATTGTTCTATGCGATCGCGTGGGGATGGTCGCGATCGCGTGAGTTGTCTTGGTAGTGCTTCGTGATCGTGTGTGTTATTCCGCGATCATGTAAGGTACTTGAGGGGCAGTCTATTTTTGTGCTTCCCGATCACGAGGCAGATTCCGCCATTACGATGAAGGAATAACCGGCAGAATGTTTAAGTTCAAATCGAGGTTTTAAGTCCAATATCACAAAAACCATTAGAGAGCTCGGGAGAAGGTGAAATTTGAGGAGATTTTCAGTGGAGCTGTTGGGGTAAGTATTCTTCACTCATATTTGGTTTAATTCCATGATTTAGTCTTGAATTTCATCATTTAATTTGAGAAATTAGAGTGGAAATTGGGGGAAAATGGAAGGAAAGTTTGAGAATTCTTTTGGGGATTTGAATGGGCAATTGATGTCAGATTTTGATATTTGATATTTACGAACTCGTGAGAGTGTAAGGATCTATTGATATGATATCTATTAGATTCTAAGACATGAGCCCAGAGTCGGGTTTGGCCAATTTCGGGATTTTTGAGTTAATTCGATTCTTTTCGCTTGGGCTTTGTTCCTTTTGCATGTATTAATGATGTGGAACTGATTTTGGTTAGATTTGGAGCAATTGGAGACTTATTCGAGAGGCAGAGGCATCGCGGGATAGAGTTTGGGCCGGATAGAGGTAAGTAATGATTGTAAATGTTGTCCTGAGGGTTTGAAACCCCGGATTTCACATCGTCGTGCTATTTTGAGGTGACACACACGCTAGAGGACGAGCGTGGGGTCATGCACCGTTGGGGATTGTGACTTAGTCTATCCCGTATGACTGTTTAACTGCGTATTTGATTGAAAACTGTTTGTATCATCATGTTTTGGGCTGAATGCTATGTTTGGGGCCTCGTGCCAACTGTTTTGGACCCTTATGGGACTTTTACTACTTTTCCTTACTATTTTAACTTAAAAATTGGACTCAGTCATGCTGCATTTTTGTAATTTCCTAACTCAGCCTTATTTACTAAATTTTGGCACTATAAATGATAGTTGAGCTAAACGCCATGTTTTACTGATAGTCCAAGTGACTTGTGAGGTTGATAGCTGAGAGAGGCCGAAGGCCTGATTGTGAGATTGATGACCGAGATAGACCGAGGGTCTGATTGCGAGGTTAATGATTGAGAGAGGTCGAGGGCCTAGTTGTGAGGATTATATATTTGTGGATCAGGTTGCACGCCGCAGCGATATATAGATCGGGCTGCACGTCGCAGCGATATATGGATCGAGCTGCACGTCACAGCGATATGTTGGATCGTGCTGCACACCGCAACGATATAGCGCTTGGGTTTTAGGAGCCCCTCCGGAGTCTGCACACCTCCCAGTGAGCGCAGTCGATTATATATATGGATCGGGTTGCACGCTGCAGTGATATATGGATCGGGTTGCACGCCGCAACAGTTATTATATGGTACCTATTGAGCATGAGTGTTAAGTGTGAGCACTGATCGATAAGATTTGAGTCATGAGTGACTAAGAGGCTTTCCCTAGGGGATATATATACATGTATACGAGTGATGCCTTGCTAGAGGGGCCAGTTTATGAACTTACTGGTTTCACTCCTCCTTAAAGTGAATGTCTATTGAATATGTTGATTTAATTACTGTTTTCACTCATCTTTAGACCGAGCCTCTATTTAAAATGTTAAACAAATATTTTAAACAACTTTCCTTTGATCTGAAGCTTGTACTAGGTATTCGGAATTTAGTCACTGATTTGGCTTTGTTACTACTACTGAGATTTTAAGTTACGAAATGGTTATAAATTCTGTTTGCCCGAGGGGCTATATACGAATTATATTTTGGCCGAGGGGACGATTATGATTTTCATCACTTTTACTATAAATTTCACTGAACTTCTACTGAAAACTGTTAGAAAGGCATTTTCAAAGGATTTTCCTGAAATAGGAGTTGAACGAGATGATTTGATTTGTATCCTGTTTTGGAAACATACGATATCCTCTGTGGTGCCATGATGTGGTTTACGTAATTTTTTACTGCTCAGACTTTATTTACTTTTATTACTTACTGAGTTGGCGTACTCATATTACTCCCTGCACCTTGTGTGCAGATCCAGGTATTTCTGAACTCGGTGGCAGGTTCATCGGAGTTAGCGAGGTAGTTGCCTGGCGATCGCAGCCCTGCTTTTCTCCCTCCCTATTCTTCCTTATGTATTCTTGTGATTTTCCCAACCATATTGGTTTTGATGTTGTTAGACAGTTGTAGTAGATGCTCATGACTAGTGACACCCCGTTGTCGGGCTTGTATATTTATTCCGCACTTTTCATTTTTAAACTTACATCATAAGATTATTGATTAATAAATGGTATAAAAATGACTTTTATTGAATAATGGTTGATTTGGGAGTTGTGTCAGATGGTCTAGTTTCACGATAGGCGCCATCACAACCAGGTCAATTTTTGGGTCGTGACATCTACTCAATATAGGAATTAAACTCTTAATCCCTCACCTTTTACAATAACTTTATTGTAAGCCCTTTGTAATAATTCTATTACCAAGCAACAAACCTTGACTAACTCTAGTTAAGAAACTAAACCAAATAGTGGTTTATATCTGTCCTACAAAGTCACTTCTTGAAAGTAGTGTAGGATTACAAATGAAGAACAAAATAACAAAGACTCAACAAACCTAAGGACTTAAGATATCTTTAATCTTTGGATCTGATCCTTGAGGTTACAACAACTTTGTTCTTAAGAGAGATGGTAGCTAGTACTTGAGAGAATATGATTTTTGGATTTGCAATTGTTAGGCAATTGAAATCCCTTGCCTCATATTGATAGTATGTGTGTGTGAAGTCATCAAGGATGATGCAATAAAGTGTCCATTAGTTTGGCCTTAGCAAGCTACAATTGTGATGTTGTATTCCTGCCAGTCCGTACAGTGCAGAAGCCTGCCAAACAGTACAGTGCAACAGCTTTTACACCTTTTGAGTTGACTGCATGATGACCAGGAGAATTGATCCCTATATGTTCCTCTGTTGTTCCCTTATCTGATATCATTAAGAATTAAACCAGACATCTTACTAATTACTCTAAACGCTAGGGAACTAATTGTATCATGTTCCTTGTCTGGTTCTTTCATGAAGTTTGTCAAATCATCAAAATAGAAGACGCATAACTTATCAATTTTCCCGTTTTTAGATGATGAAAAACTTAGAATTGTTAGTCCTCTTGAGAATCAGATCTCCACATTGTTCTCCCTACGAAACAACCATATTCCTCTTGGGAACCATATCAAAGGAACTGATCACAACTGGTTCCTCGAGACTATTTCGAAAATCATCAAAATATAAACTAGCATAGCTTATCAATTTGCTTCTTTTTGATGATGACAAACTCATAATTGATGTTCCCCCCTGAGAACCAGATTCCTCACATGTTCCATTGCGGATCAGACCTATAATCAACATGTTGTCAGCAACGTTCCCCCTGCGAAGCAGAGCTATCTTTCATGCACAACACAACATATCAATTCGATTTTGTTCCTCCCCCTCCCCCCTGTTGACACCTATGTAACTTCCACATTTTGGCATCATTGAAAAGAATAACAGAAGAAGCATAACTAAAAAGAATTTCAGCAATATTAACTCATACCACTTGGGCATATAACAAGAACAACAAGTAAATGTCATTGCACAAAATAGAGCGATTGCCCATAGTAGAGTAATATAACAAAAGCACAATAGTTTCACCAATACAGAATATGACAATTTAAACAGTTAAAGTACTAATGTGGTCAAACACAGGGATTAAAAGAAGATAGGAATTTGAGGGAATTTGTAATGAGTGAAAGACATGGATCACTGGGCATGAAGAAAAGTAAGGGGCTAAGGCCTTGAAGAGCCTGTCCATTCGTTCATTCACAATCCCTTTATCAATGATCATCTGCTCTCTTAGGTCCTCTACGTGTTTCCTCAATCTTTCATTCTCACCCTTCAATTGAGCATTCCATTCTACCAAGGGTCCACGGGGGCCTAGTTCTCTACCTATCTAAGCAGGCTGAACCATCAATAAGATCACCAAGAATCTCCCCAAGCTTCTCCTTATCAAGAACAAACTCGGACCCAGTTTTTACTTCTTCTTTATAAACGTTGGGAGTTGGAGGAACAAAGAGGTGATTCTATTTTTGGAACTCAACAATGCTAAGAAGTTCCTCCATTTTTCAGCAATATCAGAGTCAACACTTTGCCTAAGAGCACTTTTTGAGACTTCAGAGTCTTCTACCTCTCTGAACCCGATAACTCAACTTTTTGCTTTTGTAAGGAACCAGGTTCCTCATCTTAACTACCCTTTCTTTTTCTTGAGCGGCTATGTGTCCCTCTTCTTCTTCTCAATCTGTTCACCCTTATTATCTGTTACATCTTTCTCAGTCGGCTTTCTTTTCTCCATTCTGATCTTTTTGAATTCTTTCTCACACGTGAAGATTTTTCAACTTCATTATCTCTTCTATATTCACCACATCAGTAGGTCACGCCATTTCATCATCAATCATCCTACTTTTCATCAATCATTTTTACTGGATCAAAAGTTCGTATAAACACAGAGCTCAAAAAGAAGTCATCATTAGAATTAATATCCTGAGACAGACTAGAGGGATCAGGGCCCTCATTTAGTTCCCCCTTTTCCAGAACATTCACTAATTCTTCCATCCTTTAAGGCTTCTACAAACCCAGCAACAGTGTCAGTCTCACTCTCTAGAATATTAGATCTACCCTGTTCCTTTTTCAGTTAAAGTCCAAACAAAATCTACCAAAGACTTCTTGGGGATTTTGATTTAGATAGAGTTAGGATTTTGGAATATGACAGAGTTTGGTTCACTTCTGATATATTTGGAGAGAATGATTTTATTTTTAGACAAGGTTGATTTTGGTTTTGAAGAAAAAAATTATTTTTCGTTGGTGTGAGAGAAGGAAATGGTTTTTTGGGGAAACAGGTCAACTTAGCAAAGAATTAACATTTTGGACTTCAAAAATCTGGAGAAAGACGGGAATAAATTAATGACATAACACTTCATCAGTTTAAAAAGGCATATAAGTATTGAAGATACTACTAACGTGAGTCGTAGGAACCAAATTTCTTGATGGTTTTTGAAAATTTGAGCAAACACTCCTAGAAGTGCAATGTCATTCTTACATATTTTGTCCTGAAACTGCCATGTATGTATACCTGTAATAGTATAGATTTGAGTTAGATGTCGCCAAAAAATACTTTTTAGTATTGTACCTTTCCTTCTTAACATAGCCAATCATCGAGGAACCAGGTCCTTAGTTAAGCTTGATCAATCTCAACTCCAGATGATTTCTTTCAAAGTATTCCCTGCTCAGCACCTTGGTGAATATTTCTGCTACCTGGTCCTCCATCTTCTAGAACTTCATATAAATTAGACCATTTTCAACATTATCCTCAAAAAGTGATGTCGCACATCAATGTGCTTTGTCCTCTTGTGATGTACCGGGTTCAAGCCATAAATACACCAAAGTATTCAAGATATTGCTTGATCTGTAGTAGTTGAGCACAATAAGAAGCAGCAACTAGATATTTATCTTCAACAGTAGAAAGAGCCACAAAGCTTCTTTTTTTTTGTACCGTATGAGATCAAGTATGGCCCCAGAAAATGTATCATTCCATATGTGCTCTTCTCCCTGGGCTTTCTTCTTTCAAGATCTTTCTTTATTTTCATCTCATAGGTTTTGAGATTTCCAATAAGTTCATCAATGGTCAGCTTCTGCAGATCTTTGGCTTTAGTAATAGCATTCACTTTACTTTCTCGGGAACCTGGTAAAACACTGAGTATTTTTCGGACTAGCTTGTTTCTTGGGATGACTTTTCCAAGGGAGTGAAGCTCATTTATAATAGAGGTGAAACATGTGTGCATATCCTGAATAGACTCATCCTCTGATGTGATTCTTTGAGTTAACAAAGAAACAACCGACCAGGATCAAGATCTTGAAACGAAAATGTTGTTTGTGGGATGGTTTCAAGAAACAGCGTATCTCAAGTTTTAGAACTCGGAATATAATAATTCAAAAACGAGGTGAAAGATGACAATATGAACTATAAGAAAGACTATTTGCTCGTTCAAAACAAGTAAATATTGAAGTTGTAGTGGTTCAATGAATGTTCTGATTCTAGGATATCAAAATAACGAATTTATATCAAGAAACGTGTTCTTGAATGAAAAGTTCCTAAAGTCATCACTTGCAATCAATTAATGTGATAAAGAAACACCACACGCAATTGAAAACAATATAAAGACTATCACCACCTTGCTTGGAACCAAAAACAAGGATAAAGAAGACGAAATAGAGAAAAACACTCTATTGTAAAACTAGGGCAAGCCTCAAAAACGTGATTTTTTCTCTACAAAGGCATGAGAACCCTTTATATAGACCTAGGGTCTCTTCTTTGATGACTACAATTCCTATTCTAATAAGAAAATAAAATAACTAAAGATAAGGAAAGTAAAATCCCTATTCTACAAGGAAAAGAAACTAGAATCTAACTAGAAGGAATATCCTTATTCTAAAAGGAATAAATTAAATTCTATTTTAAGAAGGAAAGAATCTTGGATTCTTGAAATCAATCTTGAGCTTCTTGGACTTCTTGTGCTTCTTGAAAAAAGTTAATATGTTTGGACTCGAGCTCTAAAACATGACCTTAGGCCAAAATTAATGAAATTTAGCATAGATTCGTCTTTTACATCATCCTCCTTCATCTTGAAAAGCTCATACTCAGTAGTAAGCAATCAATTTTGGACTGCTTAACCTGAGTAGCTCCCTTATGGGAAATTTGAAGAGCTTTCTAGATCTCCTTAGCAGACTGACAAGCTGAGATGCCGTTGTATTCATATGGTCTGATGCCACAAACAAGAATCTTCTTTGCCGTGAAATTCTTCTCAATAGTCTTTCTATCAGCATCATGGCACCCTTTTCTTGTTTTTGGGACTGTAATTGTTCCCTCACCAACAGTTTTCATGGGAACAAAAGGTCCATCACAGATTACATCCCAACACTCTAAGTCATCAGCCATGATGAAGTCATGCATTCTTGTTTTTCATCAACCATAGTATTGGTTGTTGAATCTTGGTGGTCTGTACATTGATTGTCATTCCTCGAAGTTTGGTGGAGCAGCCATGAGGATACTTTCTATGTGTTAACCTTTTAGAAAGAACTTGCTCTGATATCAATCGAAAGAAACTAAGAGTCCATCAAATTGTATAGAGAACCAGGTTCTCTATCAGTTCTCACGGTAAGCAATAGACTTAAAACCAAACAGTATAAGGAACCAGCTTCTCAATATGTTCCTACAATAAATCGGCAGTAAATAAAGAACACGTGATATTTACGTGGAGAACTCCTTGCTCAAGGAATTAAAAATCATGACCTACCCTAGATGGATTTCAACACTACTAAACCGAGTAAACTTCATATTGCAATCTAGGAATTAAACTCTTGATCCATCATTCCTTACAATAACTTTATTGTAAGCCCTTTGTAATAACTCAATTACAAAGCAACAAACCTTGACTAACTCTAGTCAATCTAGGAATTAAACTCTTAATCTCTCACCCTTTACAGTTACTCTATTGTAAGCTCTTTGCAATAATTCTATTACAAAGCAACAAGCCTTAACTAACTCTGGTCAAGAAACTAAACCAAATAAGGGTTTAAATCTGTCCTACAAAGACACTTCTTGAAAGTAGTGTAGGATTACAAATGAAGAACAAAATAACAAAGACTCAACAAATCTAAGGACTTAAGATATCTTCAATCTTTGGATCTGGTCCTTGACGTTGCACCAACTTTTTTCTTGAGAGAGGTGGTGGCTAGCAATTGAGAGAATATGATTTTTGGATTTGCAAGTATTAGACAAATGAAATTCATTGCCTTATGTTGATAATATGTGTGTGAGAGATCATCAAGGATGATACAATAAAGTGTCCTTTAGTTTGGCCTTAGAAAGCTACGACTGTGCTACTGCCAGACGGTACAGAGCAACAACTTTTACAGTTGTAGAGTTGACTCCACGATGACCAGGGGAACTGATCCCTATCTGTTCCCTCTATCGTTCTTGATCACGCCTAACTATGCCTTAAAAAAGGACACGCGGACGTTACAAATATAATCTAAGTATTTAGCCCAAAGTCGAACCCACAAGGAATTAACATATCAATTACTTCTCGTTAGGCTTACTAAATTTCACGAAATCAACTTCTCAAACGCTGTAAATAACAATTGAGGGTATTTCTACTAACTACAAATGAATGTAACTAAGCAACTGAAAACTAACTATGATTGAGTTGTAAACAATTAAGAGAAGGTTCTAAGGTTATGATTTCCCCTATTGATGGAATCCCTTCTGGTTATGCTTCACATAGAATCACCAAATCATCTCTATCAATCATGAGCACTCCTATTACTATAAATCTCTCCCGAGTAATCACGATAATTTACTAGACGCACTCTCCCGAGATACGCTAGCTGGCTTTGTTTATTACAGCTCACTTTAGATTGTACCCAAGGCTTCGTTATCCCTAATCTCGCCTTTAAACCCGCAGTTATTGATCCCTCATATACTTTGGGAGTGGTGTTGTTCAACAATTACCTAAATATGCACTCTCTCCCGAGTTATGCACACTAAATAGGCACAGCTAATTGAGGATCATGTCAATTAACTACAACAAGCACATAGTTGAACAAATAGAGATTAAATCAGGCAAACTATATTAACATAACAAGAAGTTCATCCTTCAATAGGTTCCATCAAAACCTTAGACTAAATATTTAGCTACTCATACTATGGTTCATCATAACAATATTCAAATTCATCACAAATCATAAAAAACAAAAGGAAGAAAGGAAGAACTCGATGTAGAATTATCCTCCTTGCCTCTTGCCTCTCCTTGCCTTGAACTAAGCTATGAAAACCTTGATAATCCTCCTTTGGGCGAGCTAGACCTTCTATATGTTAAGTGGATTTGCCCCCGAACTTCCAATCTTACCCCTGAAATTTACTTTTCTGGAACTGGGCTAGCTCGGTCGCGCTAGTGACCGCACATATGCCCTATCATTCTGCCTCGACCATTTGGGCTAGTGCAGTCACGCTAGTCCAGGTCTTCATTTCATCACTTCTTTCTTTCGTCTTCCCACGTACTCAGCTCCTAGGGGCTTTTGTTGCTTCAATTTAGTTCCAATCATAGTCTTAAGTCCTCATACATGCTACGCACTCCTGCAATGTGTGAAATTCACAATTAGAGCCAATTTAACATCATTTAACTATATTCTAGCAGTGAAACATAATCAAGTTGGGGCATAAACAATCGCCAAATTATATAAATCTAGCCTATTATCAACACCCCACACTTAAATTATTGCTAGTCCTCGAGCAATCCACCACACTCTATAGAGGCCCTTCACTAAGCATTATTCCCTAATGCATCACACCAAGAACAAATCACATAAGTTACGCCTAGTAGTGAACAATTTTCACCCCAAAAGTTGACTCTCACGTGCCATGCAATATTCATACTTTCTCAAACTTCTCTACACAGAAGTCATGACTTGTCTTTCCTTCATGAACCACATGCCCTCACATCACACAAGAGAGTAGTTCCACATATAAAGATAATTAGAACAATAAGAAACTTAGATAGACAAAATTCGCTCACTCTCAAAAAGAACATTCACATGCCACAAAGATGCACCATAGGCTTGCCCGTAGTGTACTACTCTACTAATCGAGCCCACTCGGTCTAAGATCAATAGTACTTCACTTGGTTGTAATGTAGGCTAAGGGACGGGTAAGATATATTTGGATATAGTGACTAACCTCCCTAAGCACTTTTAATACAATTACATTAACCTTCAAAAACATATTTATGTCAACCAAACACTCCACCACTTTTTTATTTACAACAACCCCATCCATTAGGTGCAATTATAACAAACCACCACTTATCGATTACTACATTTACTTTTTTTTCGTGGTGCTTATTCTTTTGCTTTTCCAAACACTGCACATTTCTCTATCTCAATGGTTCCAGTCAAAAACCAAACCACCACCCCACACTTTTGCTTTTGCATAATGTCAATACCATTCAAGGGCTTATGGGAGGTAACGGGTTCAAACAGAAGGCTATCCAAACAATTGGGTAAGGTTCGCAATGTGGTTGCCAAAGAAACATGCTTATAGGCTCAACGGGGTTAACTAAGATGTATTACAGTTAGGTGGGTTTACTTTATATGTCTGACTCAACAAAGAAATGCCTATATCACTTCTAAGACTGAATGAAACTACTATTTCGCTTTGTAAACACACGGGGCAAGTTCTAGGCATCAAATGTGAATCATGGAATACAGTAAAACTCCCACACACCTGGCATATGACATATTCCAGATTGGCTTATCAAGACACTCTGTTCTGAGTATTCAAGTCAGTGACAAACATACAATTTTAAGGCACTTTAGCAAGAATCAACCACTAAGATTAAGCGTCACACTCTAGTGTCTATTGTGTTTATCTGCATTAATGCTCAGGGTTTCTCTTTCAATTTCAGCTCGTAGCCCATTAATCCTAACTAAAAAAACTAAAAAAAACACAATAACCAAAAACTACCTACACCTGATTCAAGTTAAACCCTTGGAAAAGAACCGTGGCCCAAAGAAAAACCAAGAGGGAGTTACTACACTACCTAAAAATAAAAAAATAAAAACTCTTTTTAGTCTTGTTTCTAAACTTACTTCACTCAAGAAAATTGTCTAAAAGATCCGTCATCAAGAAGGGTCTCCATATTCCCATTTTTCTCGACTTAGTCCCTCAAGAACCCCGCCGAAAGAGATCCGTCGTCGGGACAAGTCACTTACCTACTTTAAAATTACCTAATGAAATTATTACTCAAAACACCAAAAATAGTCAAAGAGAAACAAAGAAACATCAACCAGTCAACTTGCTACATATACATATATACAGCGAAGTACCCCCACCCCACACTTAAAATGTAGACATGTTCTCATGGCATAAAAAGTTAAAGAACAGTGAGGTAAAGGAACTTCCCTGAAATATCACTCCTGATCGGAGACAGTGTCTGGGTTCACATGGCAAGCATGACCCAGAGCTCTCAGCCAGCCTAAGAATTTATTTTCCGACTTCACCTGCCGGTCAGCCACCGCATCAATGCGGGCACCCAAATCAGTGGCTGAATTACGAAACCAAGCCATATCCTGCTCCAAAGCGGTGAAATGGGACAACCGGGCAGCTCCAGAAGATGTTTCAGTCCCCGATGGTGCTGCAGCTGCTGCACTGTGCTCATGGGCCTATGGTTCTTCCCCCAAGTCCTCCTGCTCGGCCTCCTCTTCCTCTGAGTCATCAAAGCCACTATTATCCTCCCCACCTGCTGCCGCCGGCTCCTTACTCGTGGTTACCTTGTCAGCCTAGAACTTGCGGTCTTTTGGTACTAGCCCATCCACATCTAGATTTTCGGGCACCCGAGCTTCCCTGCAAAGCTTAGTAACCAAAGAAGGGAAAAAGAACTCATACCTTTTGACTGGACAGCGGATGAACATTTCCTCATGCATCAATCTGGCCACATCGAAGTTGTGACCACTGATAAAGCACCAAATCAAAGCTGCTTGGGGCCCATTTACCTCCGTAGTGTTGGAGGATGGAATCAGACGGTTGTTGATAAGATACAGCCAGCACTTCCCTTCAAGGATTAGTGCCGAGGAGTGAAACTTCTCACCATATTTCATCCAAACCACCTCCTTCCCCGGTACACAGATAGTTTCAGAACCTCCCCCAATGTGTGTGTCCTCGGCCATACACCTCATAATAGTCATCATAATTATCCACAGGAGGCCGCAGCTGGTACGCCGTTCATATCGCCTCAATAGAGGCATTCACCGCCTTTCGGCGCACCGTGACTACGCCATTGTCATGCTCCTTCACATTGGCATAAAACTCTCTAACAACCATTACATTGCCCTCCCCGGCCCGTTAATGAAAGTTTGCAACCCCCGCCTCACCAGCTCAGTGTACATGTAAGGGCAATGTAGCTGGACCGATCCTATGTCAATACCCCTCTCCGGAATTGGCTTTTTAGAGGCCTTATCCGCAAAACGGTCCTGAGCCTTGGCATGGACAAATCTGTTGCTATCAAAAGGGCGGGCAGGGGCTGCCCCACGTGTCCTGGACCAGCCAGCTTGGCTACTAGAAGAGGCACTTGTGGCGTGGCATTTCCTAGATGGAGCCATAGTACCTGAAAAAAGGGAGCACATTAGCATAGCCCAACACAAAATTGTGACGCAATACGGTTACTCAGACTTCACATGCATAAGTGATCACAACTACACAATTACATTCACTGAGGATTCCCACAAACACCTTGTGGGCATTCTACACTCATACCCCATTTCACACATGTTACAACCTCAACCCACTACAATATCTTCCAAAATCACAAACCAAGTGAAGTAACAACCCCACCAATCTCACCACCCACAAACACTACAACATATGTTACTAATTCTACTACTCAACAACAAAGAAAAACAACTAGAAAAATGCAACTCTAAAAACACGCGAAAATCTAAAAAATATAAAAAGAAAAAGGGAAAATAGAACAAGGGGCTCATACTTGTAGTGATAGAGTGTGGGGAGAAGATAAGAAAAGTATAAGTGAAGGGGGATTGAGACTTGAGAGAATGAGAATGGAGAATATGTTGGATAAAATAAGAGTTCTTTGAAAAAGAAGGGGGGTTAGGGTTAGGGAGGGGTCTTGAAGATGGTTGTACCGATGGGGGTGGATTTTGTGATTTAAGAGGGGTTTATTAGATGAGGGGTTATAAGAATTAAGGAAAAAAATAACATAAAAAATTAAAACAAATCAGAAAATAAATCGTCAGATTTTGGGCGGAAGTAGCGTGGTCGTAGCGCGGCCGCGCTAGCCCAGGCAGAACACAAGCCCATTTGTGCGGCCTCTAGCGCAGCCACTAGCGTGATCGCGCTAGTAGCGTGGCCAGTAGCGTGTTCAATAGCGCGGGCACGCTAATATTTTTGAGCCCAGGAAGAATGTTTGCCCATATGCGCGACCCATAGCGCGGCCTGTAGCGCGGGGTCGCTCCTGGGCGATTTTTTCATGTTTTTCACCTGTTCTTACCACTTTTGATGGCCTTATCACCTGCCCATTGTCACCTGCATTGGTTAGCACGTCCTAAAAACTCACAATTAACAACGACTACTATCATTGGGTTGCCTCCCAACTAGCGCCTTAGTTAATATCGTGGCACGACGATTACAACAATTCAATGGGTTGCCTCCCATGCAGCGCCTGATTTAACGTCGTGGCACGATGCAGACAAGCGCATTTAAGGCTCGCTCGACCTATGAGGTTCCGTCAGGTGGATCTCTGACACTTCCTTTGGTTCTTTCATTCATATGTATAGCTTCAACCTCTGCCCATTGACTCTAAACGTGTGAGAGTATTTCTATGAGGCAATCTCTACAGCCCCTGAAGGGAATACTTCAACCACTCGAAATGGACCAGACCATCGTGACTTAAGCTTACCAGAGAACATCTGTAATCTTGAGTTATAGAGCAATACCATGTCCCCGGGTTTGAAATCTCGCTCAACAATGTTTTGGTCGTGCAACTTCTTCATTCTTTCCTTCTACAACCTTGTGCTCTCAAAAGCAAGATGTCGGAACTCGTCAAGCTCATGCAATTCAGTGATTCTCGTTGTGCTCGTAGCCTCAATGTCTAGGTTCAGCTATTTCAGTGCCCGCCAAGCCTTATGTTCAAGTTCCAGTGGCAAGTGACAGGCCTTCCCAAATACCAACTTATATGGGGACATACCAATTGGTGTTTTAAAAGCAGTTCTATAAGCCCATAGTGTATTATCTAGCTTTTTCGCCCAATCAGTTCTTGTGGCATTTACAGTTTTGGTCAATACACTCTTTATCTCTCTATTAGACACTTCCACATGTCCACTGGTCTATGAGTGATAAGGGGTAGCCACTTTGTGGCATACATCATACTTTGCTAGCAACTTCTCGAAGGCTCTATTACAGAAGTGGGTGCTTCCGTCACTGATAATCGCTCTCGGGGTCCCAAAACGGGTGAATATATTCTTCTTCAAAAACCCCACCACCACTCTTGTATCATTAGTGGGCAACGCTGGAGCTTCTACCCATTTGGACACGTAATCCACAGCAACAAGTATGTACTTATTGGCAAAGGAGCTGACGAAGGGTCCCATGAAGTCAATCCCCCAGACATCGAACACTTCCACCTCTTGAATCGGGTTCATGGGCATCTCATGGAGATGAGAAATGTTCCTAGTTCGCTGACATTAATTGCAGCCTTCACCCATTGGTGCACATCTTTAAACACTGTTGGCCAAAAGAATCAGGCCTCTAGCACTTTTGCAGCTGTCCTGACCCCTCCAAAATGTCCTCCATACACCGATGTGTGACAAACCTGCAAAATAGAAGATTATTCTATCTCGGGGACACATCTCCGGATCATATTGTCAACACATATTCTAAAAAAATAAGGCTCATCCCAATAATACATGCGGCAATCACGATAAAACTTTTTCTTTTATACAGATGAAAGGCCATGGGGAACTATACCACTGGCCACGTAATTTGCATAGTCTGCATACCATGGCACTTCCTCGAGGCTAGTAGCAAGCTGCTGCTCGTCTGGAAAGGTTTCCAGAATATCTTCAACCTCTACTGAGTTTTCTGCTCCCTCAAGTCATGATAGATGGTCAGCGACTTGGTTTTTTGTGCCCTTATAGTCACGAATTTCGAGGTCGAATTCTTACAGTAGCAGTACCCAACGAATCAGGCATGGCTTAGACTCCTTTTTGTCAATCAAGTACCTGAGAGCTGCATGATCAGTGTATACAATTACCTTAGAGCCAATCAGGTATGATCTGAACTTGTCGAAAGCAAACACCATAGCCAACATCTCCTTCTCACTCACCGTGTAGTTCAGCTGGGCTCCACTCAACGTTCTACTAGCATAGTAGATTGGATACATTAGCTTGTCTTTCTGCTATCCCAGCACTGCCCCCACTGCATAGTCATTGGCATCATACATGAGTTCGAATGGTTACTCCCAGTCGGGGGCAACAATGATGGGTGCTGTGACTAGCCTCTTTTTTAGCTCCTCGAATGCTATCCTGTAATCATCAGAAAACAAAAAGGGGTGATCTTTTTCTAACAACTTACAGAGAGGATTGGCAATTTTTGAGAAGTCTCTTATGAATCTCCGGTAGAAACCGGCATGCCCGAGGAAGCTCCTGATTGCCTTGACTGAAGTTGGAGGGGGCAGTTTTGCTATCACATTCACTTTAGCACGATTCACCTCAATTCCTTTGCTTGACACCCGGTGCCCCAAGACTATGCCCTCTTGTACCATGAAATGGCACTTCTCCTAATTAAGAACCAGGTTAGTCTTGATACATTGTTTCAGCAAACGAGTCAGATTTATAAGGCACCCATCAAATGAGTTGCCCACCACTGAGAAATCATCCATGAATACCTCCATTATGTCCTCCACCATATCAGTGAATATGGCCATCTTTCACCTTTGGAATGTGGTGGGTGCATTGCATAGGCCAAAGGGCATCCTCCGAAAGGCATAAATGCCATACGGGCAAGTAAAGGAGGTCTTCTCTCTGTCCTCTGGTGCAATGGAGATCTGATTGTACCCTGAGTACCCATCCAAAAAGCAGAAGTGTGACCTCCCTGCCAATCTATCTAACATCTGATCAATGAAGGGAAGTGGGAAGTGGTCTTTCCGGGAGGCTAGATTTAACTTTCTATAATCCATGCAAATTCTCTAGCCCGTGATGGTTCTCGTAGAGATCAGTTCATTGTTATCCATTTTTACTACCGTCATGCCACCCTTCTTAGGCACACATTGAACCGGGCTATCCCAACTGCTATTAGAGATTGGGAAAATGATTCCCGCATCTAGCCACTTTATCACTTCTTTCATCACCACTTTCTTCATATTGGGGTTCAGCCTTCTTTGGTGTTCCTTGGAAGGTTTGTGCCCCTCTTCCAACAGAATCTTATGCATACAGTAGGCGGGGCTGATCCCCTTTATATCTGCCATGGTCCACCCAATGGCAGTCTTACACTCCTTGAGTACCTGCAAGAGTTGTTGTGCCTGCACATCTAACAAACTAGATGAGATAATAACAGGTAATGTGGAGTCAGGTCCAAGGAACTCATACTTGAGATGGGCAGGCAGTGGCTTCAACTCCAGCTTTGGGGGTTCTCCGATAGATAGCTTGGCTGGAGAAGTTTCTCTATTTTCTAAGTGCAAAGGCTCAAATTCAAGAGTTCTATCCCAGAACCCTCTACCCTCTAATGCCAACACCTATTCTGCCAGTTCTTCTCCATTTACCTAATCTACATTCATTAGACATACAGCAAGAGGGTCCTCAATAGTCAGCATCTCATCATCAGTCTCTACGATTACATCCACAACATCAATAAGAGAGCAATTGGCGAATTCACTTGGTTGCCTCATAGATTTCTGCACATTGAATGTTATCTCTTCGTCGTTCAATCTCATTTTTAGCTCCCCAGTCTCACAATCTATGAGAGCTCTCCCAGTGGCCAAGAATGGCCTTCCCAAAATTATAGGAATCTTTTCATCCACTTTGCAGTCTAAGATCACAAAATCTATAGGGAACACAAATTTCCCTACCTAAATCAACACATCGTCCAGGATACCAGAGGGTCTTTTTACAGTCCTGTCAGCCAGCTGCAACAACATAGAGGTGGGTCTAGCTCTTCCAATCCTCAGCCTCTTATAAATCGCTAGGGGCATAAGATTTATGTTGGCCCCTAGGTCACATAGTGCCTTAGCAAAAGCAAAATTACCGATAGTGCATAGAATTGTAAAGCTCCCTATGTCAGACAAATTTTTCGCAATTGGTCTAGTCACCACTGCACTACAGGTCTGAGTAAGAGTAACTGTGGCCAATTCTTGGAAATCAAATTTTCGGGACATCAAGTCCTTCATCATTTTTGCATACCTAGGCATCTCTTTCAAAGCATCAAGCAATGGAATATTTACCTGGATTTGTTTTAGCATCTCCAAGAATTTCTTGTAGTGCTTCTTTTTTTGGTACTTAGCCAGCCTCTGAGGGAATGGCGCAGGAGGTCTCTTCTTCCCAATGATTTGGGATTAATCTTTGTCAACTACCACCTCAACGACTAGTTCCTGGGCTGTCTCAGCTTCTTTCTCAGTCTCAATCTGAATGTTATTTTCTTCCTGGGCAGGCTGGACTGTCACCTCTGTTAGTTTTGTTGACTTATCTAGCTCAATGGGCACTGGTATGAGTGTCTTAGCCTATCTGGTTTCTCGAGCCCTCTCTTACTCTACATCCAAATCTCTGTCATTACGTAGACTCACTGCCATCAGCTGCTTCGGACCTTGATCTTTTGGATTTATTTGGGTATCAGCAGGTAATGTCCCATGAGGACGATTGTTCAGAGACATTGAAATTTGGCCCATCTGCACTTCAATATTCTTGATAGCTGAATCGTCGCATCTACTCTCTCACTAATTTTTGCATTAGACCCAATAATCTGCTGCATCATTGCCTCAAGTCTAGCAAACCCATCTTCCTGTCGTCCACTATGTTGCTGCTGAGGAGGGTGATACCCTTGCTGCTGATTCTGATTGTTATATCCATATGGCTTTGGGTAAGGTGCCATATTGTTATAAGGTCTCATATCTCCCATGTTCCCATTGTTGAATTGTGGCTGGATTGTCCTGTACGGCTGATTTTGCTGGCCCCAATTCTGACCACCCTGTCTCTGGCCTCCATAATTAGACACATAGTTCATGTCTTCAAGGTAGTGATGATGATCATGTTTTGCATTCCATTGGTTACCAATTGGCTGACTAATGCAAGATGTGCACAAGCCCCCATTGGTAGTATCTACGATGTGTACCTGCTGCTTCTGCCCTGACTCTTCCACTTTTTAGTAAGTATACTCATTTGTGTCAATAAGGTGGCCATATTTTTAGCCATAGAGTTGGATGGATCTAAGGGCACTGAGTGAACCACTAGAGTGATTGGTGCATTCCTGGTTGTCCATCCCGAATTGTGCGCCATCTTATCGAGCAGACTCTGGCCTTCTCTCCATATTTTGCTCAAAAATGCTCCACCAGGTGAAGCATCAACAATGTTCTTCACGATATCTGACAATCCCATGTAAAATTGTTGCCCCAACATCAGATCTGGAATACCATGATGTAGACATATAACCAGTATCCCTTTGAAACGTTCCCATGTTACATGCAGTGTCTCCATTAGTCCCTGTTTAAAACTCAAAATTTCATCAATTTGTTGAGCAGTGTTGTTGGGTGGGTTGAACTTGTTATGGAATTGCTTGACTAACTCCTCCCAAGTTGTTATGAAATTTATAGGGAGTGAGTTTAGCCAGGTCTGGGCAGCTCCTGTCACTGAGAATGGAAACAATAACAGCTTGATTGCTTCCGGAGTTACGTTAGGCTGCCTTTGGGTTTTCCAGATTGACAGAAAAATTTTCAAGTGCTGTTGAGGATCTTCGATTTGTGACCTCGAAAATAGTCACTTGTTTTACAACAAGTGCAGCATGTTATTCGTGATTTGAAATGATTCAACCTGTATCTGCGGGACTACAATCGTTGTGGCCAGCTTTTCAGCTGTGGGTTGTGCCCAGTCATAGAGAGCAGCCTCTGGAGTGATTGATATAGCTAGGCCTACTTCGTGATCCCCCATGTCTGGTTCGAATTGTTCAGTTGTTTGTTTTTCCGGTTGTCCCGATTCAAGGCCTTGAAAACTCTCTCGGGATCTGATAATGCTTCAAATACTTCATCAGTTCTCGATGAGTTTCTAGGCATGCACCTGTACACCCAAGTCAACAAACGTTAAAATTTCAATGTATAGATTGGGTGTAGAGAAAACTGACTACACTAAGAATTTTTGTATTTCTTAAATTATGATTGATAATACCGTTAATTCCCTGGCAATGGCGCCAAAATTTGATCACGCCCAACTATGCCTATAAAAAGGACACGCGGACGTTGCAAATATAATCTGAGTATTTAGCCTAGAGTCGAACCCACAAGGAATTAACCTATCAATTACTTCTCGTTAGGCTTACTAAATTCCGTGGAATCAACTTCCCAAATGTTGTAAATAACAATTGAGGGTATTTCTACTAACTACAAATGAATGTAACTAAGCAACTGAAAACTAACTATGATTGAGTTGTAAACAATTAATTCTAAGGTTATGATTTTCCATATTGATGGAATTCCTTCCGGTTATGCTTCACATAGAATCACCAAATCATCTCTATCAATCATGAGCACTCCTATTACCATAAATCTCTCCTGAGTAATCACGATAATTTACTAGATGCACTCTCCCGAGATACGCTAGCTGACTTTGTTTATTACAGCTCACTTTAGATTGCACCCAAGGCTTCGTTATCCCTAATCCCGCCTTTAAACCCGCAGTTATTGATCCCTCATATACTTTGCGAGTGGTGTTGTTCAACAATTACCTAAATATGCACTCTCTCCCGAGTTATGCGCACTAAATAGGCACAGCTAATTGAGGATCCTGTCAATTAACTACAACAAGCACATAGTTGAACAAATAGAGATTAAATCAGGCAAACTATATTAACATAACAGGAAGTTCATCCTTCAATAGGTTCCATCAAAACCTTAGACTAAATATTTAGCTACTCGTACTATGGTTCATCATAACAATATTCAAATTCATCACAAATCATAAAAAACAAAAGGAAGAATTCGATGTAGAATTATCCTCCTTGCCTCTTGCCTCTCCTTGCCTTGAACTAAGCTATGAAAACCTTGATAATCCTCCTTTGGGCGAGCTAGACCTTCTATAGGTTAAGTGGATTTGCCCCCGAACTTCCAATCTTACCCCTGAAATTTACTTTTTCGGAACTGGGCTAGCGCGGTCGCGCTAGTCCAGGTCTTCATTTCATCACTTCTTTCTTTCGTCTTCCCACGTACTAAGCTCCTAGGGGCTTTTCTTGCTTCAATTTAGTTCCAATAGTCTTAAGTCCTCATACATGCTACGCACTCCTGCAACGTGTGAAATTCACAATTAGAGCCAATTTAACATCATTTAACTATATTCTAGCAGTGAAACATAATCAAGTTGGGGCATAAACAATCACCAAATTACATAAATCTAGCCTATTATCAGTTCCCTTATCTGATTTTATTGAAAATTGAACCAGATATCTAACTAATTACTCTTAGTGCAGGGGAACTAATTGTATTAGGTTCCTTATCTAGTTTTCTCATAAAGTTTGTCAAATCATCAAAACAAAATACGCATAACTTATCATAGCTAATATACATAAAATACATAAAGTTATACATATATGCAAGGTTATACACATATTATACGTTCATCAATCATTTCAGTTTAAGTAATTCTTCTTTTACTTACTTATTCTTAAGCAAGGATAGGTATAACAGTGGCGGATCCAGAATTTTTATTAAGTGGTGTCAAAATATAAATAATTAGATACATCGAAAAGTCAAGGGGAATCAACGTATACTAAATATACATAAAATTAAAAAATTATCAAGCAAAATAGTATAATTTTCCGGCGAAGGGGTGTCGCTTGACACCCCTTGCTTCAACGTGGCTCCGCCATTGGGTATAACTAAAGATATTTAGAAGTGATTTTCCTTAAAATGAATTCTCATTAATTATAACGTGTGTTTTTATTATTATGTGTGAAATTTTTCCACCCTAACTTCAAATTGATTATTGTTCACCCCCCACCAGCCATGTTATTTGATTTCATATTTGGAACTATAACTTATGAAGTAACCAGCTGGTCCCTGCTGGCCGATGCACTTATCAAAAGGTGAAAATGCGAAAAGAAAAAAACAAAGAACAAGAAAAAGTTCATTGTTGTACCCTTTTTTATTTTTTATATGTTTTTCATTTGGCATTCGATAATTGTATGTTAATTCAAATTTATTTCGTATAAAGCTCGTTAAAGGAAAAAGCATTTTCGGCTGAAAAATGTATTCTCAAAGCTGAAACTCATAATCTCTAGTTAGTTAGGATAAAGGGATCTCAATCCTAAACTCTTTTGTGGTTGCTGTTGCACCACTAAATTTTATAGGATGGTCCCTAAGGGTCATATACTGCAAAGTGCACATACACAATAACAAGATAATTTCTCAACCCCACTCTTTTGATTAATTTCCTGCCAAAATTTACTTTTTTCTGTAACCAAATTAATTACTCTTTTGTCTTTTCCTGCTCTATCAAGAGAAAGAAAAAACTTTTCAATCTGGTCATTTATTAGGAGGAAGAAATTTCCCCTTTCTTATGTAACCTATAATAAGATAAATTAAAACGTGAAGCGCTAACCAAAAGTAACGAATTAGAATAATTTATTGTTATTGTTTGTGAAGAGACAAGATTACAATTTACATCCCTAAACCCGCAATAATTCAGGAAATCAGGTTGACAAACTTAAAGATTATTGAGATTGCGTAATTTTTCTTCCTTATTTTACATATGGAAAGAGCTTATTCGCTCGCAAAAAGCAATAAATATTACACATGACATACCGTTTTTAAGTTGTACTTCTATAACTTAATTATACAGTAGTTAGTTAAATGTTTATTTCATTTTATTGCTGATATTTAAAGAGGGCATCCCGGTGCAGGAAGCACCTCACGTTCACGCAGGGTTCGGGGAAGGGCAACCTCCAGAGTTGTAATGTAAGCAGTCTACCTTGATACAATCATTCGTGGCTAATTCCACGGCTCGAACATGTGAATAGATTAATTATAATAAATTAATATGATCTATCATAAAAGATAAATATAATTTATACGGCAAAATTCACACACATTACCAAACGCTTCGATCATTCTAGCACCAATGTGGATGTAATATGTTGGTAATGAGTCATGACTCAAACTAATGTATATAGAAAGTAAAAATGTTTATTATTTCACTATATATTTTGCATTCATGGACTCAAAATACTGCATTTTTTTTATTTGGAACCTTTTCCTTCCCAAGGTGAATCTATACCTAAAACATGAACTCTAAACTTTTGGTAAAAAACGAATAAGTACTTGTTCCATCCCAACATTCTACAGTTCTACTTACCTATTTTGTCTAGCATTGAATATCACCAGTAAGATATGTGAGTCCGGAAACAAAATGTGATTTTTTTGGACTCAAACTACAGAAATAGGTGATAAAAAAATGACTTTTTTATATATAGCGCCATAATACCTGGCGCTATATACAAATAGTAACGGCACCGTTAAGGTATAGCGCCAGGTATTGTGGCGCTATACTGTAAAAGCTGACATGGCCAGGTATAGCGCCACAATACCTGGCGCTATATATACATCATTAATGTATAGCGCCAGGTATAGTGGCGCTATACATAGATATTTTATACCTCTCCGTCTTCCACTCGATTCATCCTCCATTTTTAAACCCCCATCTTTCTTGGTCCCCCACCAAATACCCCGTTTCTGCCATTTTTTTAAAAAAAAAAAAAAAAAAAATGGGTCCCCCCGACACATAAAACTCGAAGAAAAAGGGTCCCACATTCGAGTAGAGTTTCGTGTTATTGTTGATTCACAATTCCGGAGTCAAATTTCAATCTTTTTGGTTTGCCAAAATTCTAAATCGAGGTATTTCGATTTATTTTAAGTTGAAACATTTATAATAATGTATATTATTTGATTTGTATGTGTTCTATTTCGGTTTGTGTTTTTTTTCGAAACTAGCATGTTAAATTTATCCGGATTTAATATTAGTATTTTCTAAAAAAATATAAATTAGTAAAATAAATTTGTCTGTTAATATCCTGATTTATATATATGTGTTTTCATGTCGTTTTGTATTTTATTTGCAATTAAATTTATTTGTTGTTTATGGTTAGTTTAGATTATTTTTTAGCGTAGTAAAATCCAGACCTTTTTAGCGTAGTAAAACGTAGACCCTTATAGCGTAGTAAAATTTAGAGCCTTGTAGCGTAGTAATGTGTAGTATTTTAGCTTAGAATTCCTTTTGTTTAAGTATCTTATACTGGTAGTTGAAAATGCAAACTTTGTACAATTAAGTTAATAATTGTATCAACATACATAATTAGTAATTTGTACAATTAAGTTATTAAAAAATATGAATTTAAATTATAATAAAAACACATAATATATATATATATATATATATATATATATATATATATATATATATATATATATATATATATATATATAATTTGTACAATTAAGTTATTAAAAAATATGAGTTTAAATTATAATAAAAACACATTTTTATATATATATATATATATAATATAATTTGTACAATTAAGTTATTAAAAAATAAGAATTTAAATTATAATTAAAACACATAATTATTAGTGATAGTTTAGTGTCACTGGTCCTCAAAATATCGAGCCCTGAACCCATAAATAAATATATATAATTATGTGTTTTTATTATAATTTAAATTCATATTTTTAATAACTTAATTGTACAAATTATATATATATATAATTTGTACAATTAAGTTATTAAAAAATATGAATTTAAATTATAATAAAAACACATAATTATTAATGATAGTTTAGTGTCACTGGCCCTCAAAATATCGAGCCCTGAATATATATATATATATATATATATATATATATATATATATATATATATATATATAATTTGTACAATTAAGTTATTAAAAATATGAATTTACAGTTGACGACATGGACGCGACTATACATCCCGGCCCTCGGACGTTGGATCTATTAGCCCTACAGCCCCAGCATAGATCCGAGTATATATGGGACGGACAGTTGCTTACACAGACTTTCCGAGCTAGGAGAGTGGATCTATTGTGGGAGTTTTTGAGTCCTCCCCGCGTTCTACATCCCCGCGTGGTCCATTACTTGGAGGAGATGGGATTATATAGGATTATTAGGATTGGCCGGATACAGCTCGACTATGCTTTGATCACGACCTTGATTGAGCGGTGGCGACCGGAGACGCACACTTTCCATTTGTCCATCGGCAAGGCCACCATCACACTCCAGGACGTTGAGATTTTATATGGCATGTCCGCTGATGGCTTGCCAGTTTTACTGCCTGCGACCATGAGATATTATTCGCGGCAAGCATATTGGGATATGCTGCACATACTCATGGGTTTCATGCCGGAGGACGAGGCGGTAGCGTCTGGGTCCAGTCATATACAGTTGGTCCCCATTAGAGACCACCTGGTGCAGATTCACCATACTATCATCGATGAGTCTGCGGAGGTGGATGTACAGCGATATATGAGACTGTTGTTGCTCCTTCTATTTGGGGGGTCTTGTTCCCGAACACTTCGGGGAACCTAGTGAGCCTCCGTTTTCTGCATCATATTGCCCGGTTCGAGGATACATCTTGGTACAGCTGGAGTGGTGCTGTCATCTCATATCTGTACAGGCAGATGTGTCGAGCTTGCATCGGCACACAGAGAGACGTTGGTGGCTTTCTGCCGCTTCTACAAGTGACAACATATTCAAATAATATGTCCATTAGTTACAATTCTACCTAGTTATAGTTGATCTTATACTTTACGTCAACTTTGTATGTTAGGTTTGGGTCTGGGAGCGATTTCTGCAGTTTCAGCCACCTCTACCACACCTACTGGCTAATGTAGAAATTTCGCAACTCCCTTTAGCCTGTAGGTGGGTTATGCGTCGTACTCTTGTACGAGAGTATGATGCCCATCATAATCTCCCCCTCTGCAGGGATGTGTTGGATCTGCTGGAAGACGCACATGTGAATATCTAACTAAACTTACATGTTATAGATTAACTTAGTATTGTGCATACTAACGGTTTGTGTTCTTATTTGATAGTTCATATGGACGTCGTACAGCGATGAGGTGATAGGTACCCTGCCAGCGTATTGCACGTTCGGCCGACATATTTGGAGGGTTTCTGTCCCGCTCATATGCCTCAATATTGTTGAGCACATGCCTCCGAGCGGGTATTTCGTCAGTTTGGCCTGTCGCAACCTATACCGACTCCGCCTGCATGGCATGTTTTACATTATGAGAGGGATGATCAGTCCAGGGCGGACGACACATTTATGGCATGGCTTAACGAGCAGTTGGGTACCTGGGATAAGCGAGGGACTTGACCCCACCTCCGCAACACTTTCCTACTCCACGTTATATGGCATGGTACCGTACTGTTCCCGACTTTTATCGGGAACCCAGTTCATCGGGCACACGGTCGGTACGTCCCATACACCGGGAGACACGAGGCCCTGGTATGTTTTCTGCTATTATTAGTTATATAGCTATAATTTAGTGCCAAATATGTAGTTTATATTTTTTACTTTGTGCAGGCGATTGGATTGCATACCGTCTATCATATGGGGCAGCAGATGCAGAGTTATGTCCACGATCCTGTGGCCATGCAGGAGTATAGTCGTCGATTCATGGATGTGGCTGCCCAGACACTGCAGCGAGCCCGATCGGATCAGTGTTTGGCACACGAGGCTGATTATATGGACCCAGCGCAGTACCATCGGGGTCGTGGTATCCCACGAGCTGGTGGTGGCCGACGAGCTGGTGGTGCCAGACGACGTGGTCGTGGGCGGAGAGGAGATGGTCCCCAGCAAGGGGGCGTTGAGGCTCCTGCTGATGATGTTGCTGCTGATATGGTAGGTGGCATGCATGAGACAGACATGCCATCTTACAGCCTTGGAATTTATCGCACTCCAGTGCCATCGCAGGTGACCCCATCGGGTCAGTTATTTATCACGGGCTTGGATATTCAAGGAGTGGATTGAGGTAGATACTTCCCAGGCCCGTCTACCACTGTTGAGGATCGACCGACCCGAGATTTTTATAGTGGGCGCCGACTGAGTTATGGTTCCACATCACATGCGCAGGTATGAGTTTATTAGTATTGAATTTGAATTTGTATTAACTGTAACTTATTTATTTTCTTTAACTTTATTAATTTCCTTTTTAAGGCTTCATGCGATGCAGCGACAGATGACTACATTCAGGATCTAGAGACGATGATGGTAAGACAATATAAATTGTTGTGAATTGTTATGTAGTTTTCTATACTAAGTTTCATATTATTATGTAGCCTTCTACTGGAGCTGACAGCACCACCGATACATGTCATCCTGCGTCGCATCCGGCTATAAGGAGACGACTTGATAATGATGATCCTGATAGCGTATCCGGGCGGGAGGGGATGCGCCTCAGGCCAGCGGCTGCATTGAGACACACCGGATGCGGGACACATTGACATGGTGTAAATAATATTTTTGTATACATTAACAATATTATTTAATCGAATATGCGCATTACTTTTTTTAGTTCTCCATTCGTTTGATAGTTTCATAAAATAAAATTTAGTACAACACAAGCACTTAAACTTAACTTCCATTTCAATTAAAATAAAATGTAGTACAACACAAGCACTTAAACTTAACTTCTACTTCAATTAAAATAAAATTTAGTACAACGCACAAGGAAAATATTACTATAGCACAAACACAATCACAAACACAAACATAGCAGACCAACATAATAAAAATACATGAAATATGAAAAATACACTAAACACATACATGCCAATGTTTAGCCCCGGTTGCTATTTATTCTCCGCTCCAACCACTTAAATCGTTCTTCCAGTTGTTCTTTTTCTTCTTCTACCTCTTTCAGTTTCGCCTTCACCTCCGCAAGTTTCAGTTTATATTTTTTTTTTCGATCCTTTTGTGCTTCACAATTCCATTGTGTTTTTCATTTTTTTTCTCCCACCTCCTTCTGGTTCGCCCTCAAGTCTGCAATAATTCTATTGTTTCTTTTTCATGTTCCTGTTGTCTTAAACACATATTATGAAGAAACTGTAGTTGTTCTCTATAACATTCCTGATAACATGGTTCATAAACCCATTCTTGAAAATCACAAATAGGTTCGCCGGGAACCTTGTAAAACTTGTTCATACAGTGCCAGTAGCGGCGTCCAACTTCACCACCTTCCCAACAATTTTGCATCAAGCATGTTTTTCCACAGTTGCACTTTGGTGGACAAAGAGGTTGAGCCATTTGTGTAATATTTGCTTTTAGTAAAAAAACCTTACCTTTAATAAAATATTTGCTTTTAGTAAATTTTGAGCACACAACATAACAACAATGAGCCCGTTATTTATAGGCGAGACAACACCCACATAACGTACTATCTAATGGCTCTATACTTTGCGTGTTAAATATCATGATGTTGACAAGACAACTTTATGTCAGCTGATCAGCTTTTTCAGTTCGACAAGACAACACACACATAACGGACTATCTAATGGCGCTATACTTTGCGTGTTAAATATCATGATGTTGACAAGACAACTTTATGTCAGCTGGTCAGCTTTTTCAGTTCGACAAGACAACACACACATAATAAATATACAGATAATTTTATTAAATTATTATTTAAATAGGTAAAATGGGAAAGTACAAATAATAGTTAACAAGCATAATTTTATTTCATAAATCTTGCAACATAGATATAACAACTAATTATTACAACATCAACTCATGGGTAGTTAGGTACACTAAAAAAATGCCCACCACGAGCTTGATTAGTTTTGCCACCCAAACCAGTTGAAGGACATTTACGACGGTCGTGTCCTGTTTGTGAGCATATACCATATTTGCGCGCATAAACGGTGTCACTAACATCTATTTAGTTATGTATACGTGTTCTCTTCTGCACCTGTCTTTTACGCAAATAGGACTTGTTACACACCATTTTAAATGGTTCCGGGGGCCAATAATGCTCAGCACCCACTGGCTGCAACTGACCACTATATGTGTTTAGGTACTTGAAAACACTATATTGTTGATCAACATAGTTGGTCTCCGTATAACCAACACGTTGAAAACACTTGATGGCATGTGAGCAAGGTAAGTGGTAGATGGACCATTTCCCACATGAGCATAACCTTACAGATTCATTTACAGTATGTACATTATTACCCCGATTATTATGGATAGCGGTGCGAACTTCAAAAACACCTCTTTCATTATCATACTGCAAAAATGAATGCCAATGTGCTCGCCGTCTGTATTTTTCAAATCTCTTCATAGGCACTGGCATAAATTCAACACCCCTCTCCATCAATTCCGTTGCAGCTGCAGACCGTCGAACAAACCTCTCTGCCATCTGCTTGAACGACATTCGCACCATGGCTGTGACGGGCAATCCTCTTGCCGACTTCAATAACCCGTTGAAGGACTCTGACACGTTTGTAGTAAGAATTCCCCATCGTCTGCCACCATCCGCATGCAACGTCCACTTTTCAGGGTCATGTCGCATTAACCAACGATAGGCTGCCTCGTCTTTCTTGCCTAATAGAATCCATATGCCTCCGAAATTTATGTTGTTGGTGGTCTGTTACTGCCATCCATATCAAATCATGTAGATCCTTGTTGGGATATGCCTTCTGGAAATTGGCTTTAAAGTGCCTCACACAGTAACGGTGGTATGCATAAGGTTCTTGCCATGCAGGCAAGTTCTCCATATAACTTAATATACCACCGTGCCGATCAGATATTAGACAAATACCTGAACGTTGTTTGACAACGTGCTCTTTCATGTGGTTCAAAAACAGCGTCCACGTCTTTGTGCTTTCATTGGAACTCATTGGCACAAACAGCAAAAGCTAGAGGAAATATTTGTCCATTAGCATCCACTGCCACATCTATCAATAGCTTGATATCGTACTTTCCATAGACATGAGTTCCGTCTATGGATATTACTGGCCGGCAATGCGAAAAACCATCAATTGCTGGCTTAAACGCCCAGAACACGTAATTGAATATGTATTCTGGTGTTCCCGGACTCTGCTCAAGCTTCCATTCAACAACTGTCCCAGGGTTAAAGTGCTGCAGTGCGGCCATGTACTTTGGTAGAGATGCAAATGACTTATCCTAATTACCGTAGACAATTTCAAACGCTCGTTTGCGCCCGAGAAATGCCTTTCTTTTCGTAATGGTATGGCCATATTCCTGGTGGACCGATGTAATGCACTCTTTGATTGTATACCTTATGGACGCTTCGATATACGGAATAAGTACAAGAGAAATCAAGTCAATATCCAAGTTGAAGTGATTCCCGTTGAATGTGTCCATTTCGCATGTATGGGTGGGAATGTATTTACCCACTTTCCACATACCTGTCTTCTTCTTGGTCGCACACAACATCCAATTACATGGCCAAAACCACCTGCGGCAAACAACCTTGTATACCATCGGACTTGACTCCCATACCTGCATCTCACGACACTCTTTTACGTTGTGCATTTTACAAGCCCTGCTTAAGCGCGTTTTATCAGGAAAAAGCATCCCCTTTGCAAGCACCGTTGGTCTAGACTCATCCCATATTGCTGTCCGGATTTCATCAAAATCCCTTGTTAGAGCTTCCACATCCGGCACAGTTGGCAAGTTATCAATGTAAGGAATCTCCCTTGAATGAAATGGTACTTCGGACTCATACACTCTTCGTCTAGGGGGTCTCTCTTTAAATCAGGTCTTTCCTCCTCATCCTGCTCATCACCATCCTCACGAAAAAAGGGTGTCTCATCTCCGGATTCATCGGCATTGTTATCGTAGTCACTGTTCTGTTCCTCACTCTGTGCATCTGCCAGATCCCGATGTAATACGTCGTTTTCGGTCAATTGAGTGAGTACGGGTGGTTCAACTTGCTCGTTTTCACTGCACAACCAACAAAAATATAAGCTACTGAATTAATAAATGATTTCCATATGGCTATATCACTTCACTTACAAGTCGTAATGTGATGAAATTTCATGATGGGCGTTTTCAATTAAGTGATGACTACCGGATGGGCCACTTGTAAAATTCATATCCGGCTAGTACCCCCTATTAAATATATGAGCGTTAATACAAATTCAGGGGCCTCTCTGCCCCTCGGGGTAGGGGTAAGGTCTGCATACATACTACCCTCCCCAGACCTCACTTGTGGGATTATACTGGGATGTTGTTGTTGTTGTAATACAAATTCAATACGCCAAAAATATACATAATTAACACAAATGAAAATTGAAGTTTACCACTCGTCTTGTGAATTATGAAAAGCAGGGTATAAATTATTTTCTCGTTGCTCATTCGCCGGCGGTGATAAGTTTAAATCAAGGAAAACTCTTTCATCCGAAACCTGTCCGGCAAAAACTGCTCCATAATAACCACCCGATGATTGGGGGTTATCTCTGCTACGCACAACCTCGTTTTTTGGAACGTCTTCGACCTTCACGTACATCTCCAACATTGTGATTACAAGAAATTCCCGGCATTCGTTCGGAGTCCTCAGAAAATCACTCAAAGTTTCATCATCGTCGATGTTAAACTCCGAGTAAAAAGCACCCCCTTGCGGAGTGACGGAATACGGATATCTTCTGGTTACTTTAAGTAACACTGAATGTTTCCTCACACTCAGTTTTTTGCATAACAACGATATCAATTTACCGTACTCTATTATAAGCGGCAATTTAACATGACACTGAGCAGGTAAACTGTAGCTCACGGAGTTATTCTCCATCACAACCTCACCCCCCCCAATATAATGAAACTCTTATTCTACGCTCTTCAGACATAATGAAAAAATGTTGGAGAATTTAAGAACAATAAACGTTTCAACAAGAGGTAACAAAATTTTTGAATGAATTTCTATACAATCCTAACCTCTTTATATAGGAAATGGCTAGCCGGAGATTTTTTTTATATAGGTATAACGCCCAAAAAGTTGGCACTATACGCTTTTGAATTATTGAAGTCATGAATTATTGGTGGGGCCAGGAAAATCTATGTATAGCGCCACTATACCTGGCGCTATACATTAATGATGTATATATAGCGCCAGGTATTGTGGCGCTATACATGGCCATGTCAGCTTTTACAGTATAGCGCCACAATACCTGGCGCTATACCTTAAACGGTGTCGTTACTGTTAGTATATGCCGCCAAGTATTATGGCGCTATATATAAAAAGGTCATTTTTTTACCACCTATTTGTGTAGTTTGAGTCCAAAAGAACCACATTTTGGTTCAAATGGTAGCTTTTTGGAATTGTCCCATCTCAAGATGATACTCATCCACCCCTCTACTTACCCTTTATACGGAGTACATTAACCTTCATGCAATATAAAATCATTAAAAAGAAATCAAGATTGATTAAGATAATTAGCTTCCGTTTGGCTATAGATTTTAATTATTTTTTCTTAAGAAAATTTTAAAAATATTACTTCTTTATAAAATATGATCAAATTTAAAAAAAAATGGAATAAATTTTCAAGTTCTAAAGAACTGGTTTTTTTCACTCACAAAACTTCAACTTTTTTTCAAATAAATTGATGTCCAAACAAAACATCATTTTCCAAAATTTGTGTTTCAACACAACTTCAAATTTTTTTTTTTTTAAATTTCAATCAAATTTATATCCAAACGCTAGCTTAAACTTTGCAAGACCATATAAACTTATAGTACTCGTCTATTAATCTAAATCGTCTATTTGCCTCTATCTAGCATTGAATGTTAACACTCTGTCTAGCATTGAATGTCAATACAAAGAGTCTGAAATCTTTTTAATCATTTTTTGGACAAAAAACATTTTTGTACTACTTTAAAAAAAAAGTTACATAAATGAGTAAAACACAGTATTATACTGCGAATTACTTTAACAGAAATTTTGCCGTTAAAGTAATTCGCAGTATAGTCCTGCGTTTTACTTTAAAAAAAATTTTTTTTTGTAATTCGCAGTACTTTACTGCTTTTTACTAAGATACATTTGTAAAACGCAGTATAATAATGCGTTTTACATTAAATAATTGCGTTGTACTCTGGTTTTTGCCCCCACCAATAATGAACTGACATAACGATAATTCAATACATAAAACGTAGTATTGTACTGCGTTTTACATAGAAAAATTCTACACCCCGGTAGCACCGAGTTATCCTTAATTATTATGCGTGTCAATTTTAACATTTTTACAATTATGTGTGCCAGCTTAATAAATTAAATAATTAATTATGTTTACAATTGGACTGAATAATTATGTATGGGTTCCAGGCTCGATTTTTGAGGCCCGGTAGCACCGAGTTATCCTTAATTATTATGCGTGTCAATTTTAACATTTTTAGAATTGTGTGTGCTAGCTTAATAAATTAAATAATTAATTATATTTAAAATTGGACTGAATAATTATGTATGGGTTCCAGGCTCGATATTTGAGTTAATTTTACAACATATAGGAATTTGTTACTTTTGTAAGTTTATTGTTATAAATTAAATAATTAATTTTGTAAAGTGTAATTGGATAGAGTTTGCAGTTACTACATACTTAAACTACATAGACTCTACGCTAAAAGGCTCTACATTTTACTACGCTAAAAGGCTCTATATTTTACTACACTAAAATGCTCTATATTTTACTACGCTAAAAGGCTATTTATTTTACTACGCTAAAAGGTCACTATTACATATAAAAA